>NC_059298.1:19586325-19596325 GCF_017591435.1 Portunus trituberculatus | reverse complement strand
ATCACGTGTATCTTGGCAATTCAGTATTCTTTATAGATAGTACATGTGTATCATTCTTATTCCTTTTATTCTATTCTGGTTTATACAGTCTTCATTTATATATTTTTTTTCAATGACTGAATTTATTTTTTTATTTGATTTCAATTAAGATCACAACCTGTTTCTTTTTCTTTATTTTTGCTACTGAATTTCTTAATATCCTGTAGTTTCAATCTTTCCCTTCCTCTCTGTTTATCTTCTTGGCTTTGTGTTCTGGGATTTCTTTCAAAGAATTTTCTTTTTTTACTTTTATTTCTTTTGCATTTTTTTTTTACTTTTCTTTGTCACTTACTGCTCTTCTCTCTCTCTCTCTCTCTCTCTCTCTCTCTCTCTCTCTCTCTCTCTCTCTCTCTCTCTCTCTCTCTCTCTCTTTCTGTAAAGATATTTTCTAATAATATTTCTTCTATTATCCTCTTTGCCAGTCTCCCTACCCACTCCCCGGCCTCGTCCCCCTTACTCCTTATCACCCTTGTCTTGCCTTTCACTGCGTTAGTTACCTTACTCTTTGTATGTACTGTTTCTAAATACATCGTTTTATTTATCTGTTTGTTTGGTTTCAGATTGTTGGTTCGAGGGGCCAATTATTTCATTCGGTTTTTATTTTTGAGTGATTGTCAGATATTTCTATTGTTTGTCTTATAAGTATTTTTTTTGTGTGTGGAATGACTGACACTCGTGATAACATATTTTACTCCAACTTTCTCTATCCACTTTGCTCTGTTAGTTCATCTCTCCTCGGTCCAGTGCAGAGAAACGTTACGATTCTTAAACTAAATTCCACTGAGATAATGAAAGTTTTCTGTTGATTCACGTAATGTTTCTTTTATGATTCTGGCTTCAGCACGCCTCTCTGATCGTAGAAGCATTTCTCGCCGCGCGTCCTCATGTTTACATATCTAATCATCAGTTCCATAAGTTTATATTTTATCCCAAGCACTCGCCACTGCTAATTATCTGACACCCTTTTAACAACTCCTTTTGCTCCCCTGAAGTAACAACACCCCTCTCCCCTCCTCCTTCCTGTCCTCTGCTTCCCCTTCCCCTCTCTCCTGCCTCCTGTGCCGCTGCTCCTCACCTCCCCCGCCATGCCCCGTCGCCCCCCTGCTGCGGCCCGCAAGACTTAATGGCATCTCACATCACGTGGCATCATCCCCCTGACGTCACTCCACACCCGCCGTCCCGACAACTCGGCCATGGATTATCTGGGATGGTGGACGCGTATATGGCGCGGCGCCCTTGGTCTGCCCGATATACGGACGCCCGCCCGCCTTCCGCAACATATATTCCAATTAGGGAGCGGGTGGCGCGGCGTGTTCCGAGGCTGCAACACCCATGGTCGGGGATAACAGGGGAGACGTGTGATAACCCGCCCGAGAAGCCCCGTCACGTGCCATAAAGCAGACCCATTAAGTTATTCATCTATTCATAAAGAAACAAAATGGCTGCTTGGAAGGCATCATTAAGGAAGGAGAAGCGAGCGTCAGACTACGAGGTATTTGTGCCTCACACGAAACTGTGCGACTCGCCTCTCAATACTTCACTCGGCCCCACCTCTGCCTGGCGACACTAGGCGAGCCGCTCGGCTATGGGTGCTTGCCAGACGGTGCACAGATGCGCCCTGCCTTCACTGGTTGTCGTGGAGGTCGTTAAGGGTGACGACAGGAGGCACGCGACACTACAGGAGAAGAACGAAGCAAACTGGAACGTGAAGGTGGCGGAAGGAATAAGCCGGTGACGTGTGTAGCTCACATAAGGGGAGGAGTTTGGACAATCACTTTCCTAAATGATATGTCATTTCCTCCGACAACAAGCATAAGGGCGCTGATGTACGCGGTCTCTGGGCATTTTGAGTCTTAGCTAACCTGAATTGCCTACACGAGCGTCTCAATAATAAACGCCACCCCGGCTTTTTTTCTTTTGAGATATGCAAATTGCTTCTAATTTCCTCTGTGTGTAGCTTGTATAAAAGATTTTCATCTGACGTCTCTGTTACTGGGCGAGGCCCGAGTGTCACTGGCCAACACCCGCGGCAGCCCGATACTGTCCGCTGCACCATTATTAATTGCCGGCACCAGCGGGCTCCGCTGGGCTTGGGAGCAGCCAGCCTGCAGGCAGGGCGCGGCACCGTCTTCCTGCTCAAATTCCTGTAGAAGAGGTAGTGCCACCTGCTATCGACCTGTAGACCCTTCTCATCATCCTAAAGCGCACGTGTGTCCTGCACGTAGTGCCAAATTTTAATTAGTTCTATCAGACACGCGAGGCGACCTGGCTAGATAGGAGGGAGGGAACGGAAGGGTGAGTGGCGTTTCTCTAATTTAGTGATGTCCCACAGCCGCAGGCGTACCTGTCCATTCACTCAGGATAATTATATTTCTGATAAGAAAATAGCAAAGCAAAACCGATACACATTGTATAATTATGAATATAAATTGAGTAAATAATCGATACACGTATTGGAAAATTGAGACAGTCACACTGAGTTGGGCGCGTCACACGTCTGAGGTGGGCGAGCAGACAGCATTTGTAAACACGTGTGAAGCCTGATAAGACTGAAACCTGAACTTTTACCTCTTTAAGATCGACGTCAGAAGGTGAGAGTCCATGTGGGGCCTAAGTATTAATAATCCCTGACCTTCTGCAGCTCGGCGTCGGTTGAATAGATAATGAGGGTAGCTGATGGAGCTCTCATCTTGGAAGGGATCGCCAGACGCCATTAACATATATGATGGAAAATAAATGATGCACCGAAAAATGAAGGATGGTGCGAGTCAGTAATCTAAATAGGAGCGGTATCATATTAAGAATTTCAAACAGTACATTCATTAAAGTTTTTATTCAGCACTCTCTCTCTCTCTCTCTCTCTCTCTCTCTCTCTCTCTCTCTCTCTCTCTCTCTCTCTCTCTCTCTCTCTTAAAAGTATGCGGTTCAAATTTATCACCTTTTACTAACAAGACGTGGCTCCCCATCAACTCATTTAATGCAGTGTAAACCCTTAGTGTGAATCAATGACTAAGACTCCTCTCTCCTTCACTCAGCTGCCGGCGATCCTTTGCAGCCGTGGACTTCTTTATAAATGACTGACTGAATCAAAATATTCCTACTGATGAACCTTTGTTATTCGACTCTATTAAGAAAGTTTATCAGGTAGACGTTTTTCTCCACCATTGAATCTTACGGTGGTCAGGGTTTGGCCTTATCTGTAGCATAAAGGAAAGCTTGTCAAACATTTTCTTTCATTTAATGAGGTAAAATTGAGAAGGCTGATATCATTATTAAAGGCAAAAAGAGTATCAGCAAACATTTCCCGTTCAGCCAGTGTGTTAAGAATGAATAAGAATGATGAGAGGACCTCCTCCTGACACCTGGACAAAAGAAAACGAGGTAGAGGCGCCAACATGCCATCACAACCTGCCGCTGAGAGTGTCGCTATGCCGGACAATCGCACCCACACTTTATGACAACACGCATCGCACCTTCAGGCAGATTAATCGTCTTGTTTAGATACAACTGCACCACCGCTCGCCTTCCTTCGCGTATCTGTGTTTATCGCATAGGAGCAAAATGTCTTACTTTAGCACCACGTTCCTCTGGCTGAGTCATAATATTAAGGCGGGTTTTATTTGTGGAAGTATTTGTAGTGCTTTATATAGTTGTGTTCAAAGAATGTTGGTTCCGGATGAATGCACTTTAATTTCTTTAGGTTACTTGCTCTTTTTTTTCTTTTTTTTTTTCCTAAGTTGGATTTTTGATTGAATGATTAAATGCGAAAGAACAACTACAGAATCATATGAAAGATTTTGTGAATGAGTAAAGTAGATTGGGATATATTTTCAACATCGGACGAGTAAATATGTTGTAGAACTTCTGGATAATAGAAACGCCGATAGTCAGAAAGATGTAATGTTTGAATGCGCACGCTAAAACACACACACACACACACACACACACACACACACACACACACACACACTCCGGGTTTATATAGTGTTAAGGTCTGCCTCGTTACTCTCTTCCCTTCCTCCTGCTTTATCCTCAGCTGCATTATCTCCTCTTCATTTCTGCTATGGGTCTCGTTTCCTTCTCTTCTTATCATCTCTCATTTGCTGTATTCCACCTTTCTCCTCCTCACGAGTAGCACATATTCCTCTTCCCTTTTCTTCTTCCAGAGCACTTCCCTCTCATCCCTCGTATCACATCTTCTCTTCCTGTTCTCCTTTTGTAGTGCAGCCTCTTCCCCTTTATTGTCCCCTCTTCTTTACTCTCATATACGTTTATTTTCTCTCACTTTCATCTCCAAGTTTCCCCTTTGCAGTGTGGTGTCCTATCTTCTCATTTCCTCATCTTTCCCTTCCTCGTTCGCTTTACAGGACCTTCGCTCTTCCACTCAGCCTCTCAGTGTCGCCGCCTCCCCTCCCTTACTCCTCCACATGTCTTTGTTAATAACCATCAGGGGGGATTTCCTCCCTCTAATTCGTAATAACATTTTCCAGGAAATTTGGACGCTAACTCACCGTGGTAACTCGTGAAAACTTGGGAGGAATGAACTAGTTTCTTCCAATTACCCACCGAGGATGTAAAAACTCTCCCAATTTGTCAAGAGCGAGTCTCCCAAACCCCATTGTTCCCCTTCCTACCTCTCCCCCTCTCCCTTCCGCCACGTCCCCTTTACCCCAACTAGGCTCTCCTCACCCTCTCCTCTCCCTCGCTTCCTTCGCTCTCTCGTCCCGGTATAGCGTCCTTTCTCTCACGCCTGCTACACACAAGGGCCCCGCCTGGCGATGTGCCCTGAAGGAAGCGCCGATGTACATCCTGACGTCTGTTGGTGCCGTGTGTCCAGGCAGGGCGCGGCGGAGGCAGCTAGAGCTGTGGTCGCTGTAGCGGGGTTGGTGTGTATTGGAAAAGCAATTAGGGAGAAAAAGATAGGATTTAGACATCATTTTTCAAAAAGTTAATGGATATGGGGAAGAAGTTTGACTCGCCTTGTGTTCGGCTGTACCAGAATCGTTTGGCCCCGTTTCAGATTGCTTAATTTACTTGTTGATGTGTTTATGACGTTAACCAGAGGACAAGAGAGAGAGAGAGAGAGAGAGAGAGAGAGAGAGAGAGAGAGAGAGAGAGAGAGAGAAAGTGACGTATCATCGGCAGTGTGATTACGGGGGTGACTTAACAAGGATTACCTGTGTCAGTTGTCGCCGTATGGGGGTTTATCGTCTTCATAAATAAGGCGACAGATTTACGGTGGAGTAAATATACGGTGCCAGTGATAAAGTGCGTGTCTGTGTAATCTGGTGATGATAATTCTTAAACAATGAGCGAGTCTGGCAGCGAGAAGGAAGTGAGCGTTGTCCAAAGAATGTCATTAAATGGCTCCCAGAAAGTGATCATGAGGGGAAATGAGGGAAGAGGCGGGGATGAGGGACGACAAAGAAAAGAAAGAAGAGGAGGAGGTGGAGGAGGAGAAGGAGGAGGAGGAGGAGGAGGAGGAGGAGGAGGAGGAGGAGGAGGAGGAGATGAAGAATAAGAAATGGAAAGGAGGAGAGGGAAGAGGATGGGACTTCAAGGCAAAGAAATGGAGAGAGAGAGAGAGAGAGAGAGAGAGAGAGAGAGAGAGAGAGAGAGAGAGAGAGAGCGCTGAGATGATGCACTATATAGGCGTGTAACCGAGAGAAAGTAAGTTGAGGTCAGTAGAGCACACTCAAACACACACACACACACACACACACACACACACACACACACACACACACACACACACACTGACAATCTCGATATTATTAGTTTGACATGAGTGTTCTGACTACTACATGTTTATCTATTTATCTACTTGTTTATTCATTTGTTTATCGACTTATTCATTACTGTGCCTTTTGACTAATTCCTTGTTTTCTTTTTTCCTTATGGGTAAGTTGTTGCCTCTTTTCTGTATGAGTATGATACTACTCTTTCCATAATAGTATTATTTTTTTAATTTCTTTTCCTAAATCTTGCTTTTTCCAATTTTTCTTCATATATAAACTTTTTTTTCTGTATTCTGTATCTCTTATTTTTTTCGTTGTTTTCTTTTATCTATATCTTAACTCGTTTCCATTTTGTGTTGATATGACGAGAAATGATAACTCGTATATTTTTCTCTCTTTCGTATTAAATATAAAATATGTTACAATTTTTGTCAGTATGATAGAAAATAAACAGGAGGCGAAACAGATGTTCAGACTTTGCATCGTATCAGAAGTGTTACAATTTTTATGTCAATATGATACGTGATAGGCAGGAGCGAAGCAAATGTCCAGGCTTGGTATCATCTTGTGTGTTTGTTGCGCTCGACCACCGGATGTTTGCAGTATTTTCGGCTCTGAGTATTGTCTCCTTTTTCTGTGGTTTGCGGAGTTTTGGTCGAGGGTAGTCTTATTATCAATCTACTGCTGCTGCTGCCTCTACTATTATCACTCTGTTTTTCCAATGTTAATGCCTCACTGTATGTGATGGTGACAAAGTGACCACGATATCGTGAAATAGCACAAACACACATGGGATGGAAAACAATTTTATCAAGGAGAGCTCAGAGTGTCACTGATACTTATATATGATGTGATTGAGTGTGTTTTTTTCTTTTATTTTTGTTAATGTTTAAGTGGTTATATTTCATTGTCATAAGTCACAAAGATTACTTCCGTGCATTTCTTCGTTTAATTTCCGTGTCTCTTTGGTGTTCTGGTTTTTTCTTTGCATCTTTCGCTGATCTGGTTGTATCATTATTGTTTTTGGATACATTTAATGTTTTTTTATGTATTTATTTCCATACGTTCTATTTGAATCTTACAAATAGAAAGACAATATTTGCATCAAGTTGAATACAAGTATTCATTGATGGCTTGTTACGCATGCTCGTGTGTTTTGTCAAAACTAGTGGCCATATTCTGAAACATTTCTGCTCTCAGTTCCAGTACTTTCCAAGGTTTTAGTTGAAATCAGGCTCGGATTTTAAGATTGCGTTTACGATTCTGTTGAAAGACACAAGATTTCTTTATTACTAGTGGAGACACCTTTGAGTACCTGGCTTATCATCTCTGTAGCCTTCAAAAATAGTCGTAGTGGGAGAGCAAAGCGTTATCTCAATAAGAGTTCTGTGTGACGAAGGAGAAAAACGTATATAAACCTACATACTGTTAATGTCCTACCTTTGTGGATTTTTTCCACTGTTGCTGCTACTCCTGCAGATCTTGAGCTGGGACAAGAACACGTGTCCCACAGCAGCCACTCATTACTTGGACCAAACAGCGTGAAGGTCAGTCGTGCTCGACGGATTACATGCAGAAAAGGATACAGAAATACTCCGTTCCTCTATAAGTACAAAGAATTATCGCGTTTTTCTCCCAGTTGACATCCTCAGGTAGTGTGTGGTTGATGTTACTTGAGGAGTGAAGCGTTGTGTCTCACCTCACTCACCTCACGTCGCTTCACTTACCTGCGTTTATTGCTTTATGTCTATCCCTCATTTCTACGTATTTTTTCCCTCTCTGCGGCTCCATCTTAATTGTGTACATGCATTAGTTAGAGAAATTTCACTAATAAGACCGGTTTTCTTTTTTCTGGTTTATTCATGGAGGCATATTGGATCTGGTTCTGCTTCACCCTCCCGACTACTCCCTCAGGCAAAGTAGCGCGTCTCTGAGTGCTGCATTAAGTCTCACCTGCATACACCACCCCCTCCTCCTACCTATACCGCCACCCCGACCTCATCTCTCGCTGTACCTTCTCCTCATCTCTCCTCCCTCTCTCCTCTCCCTTGTTAATGCATGTGATGATTTACCTCCGTATTAAGTGCCGTGTCACTGTGCAGTCACTCGCTTCGTCGCTCTTGATAATCGATGTTTTGATTTTCATTAATGTTTTAATTCATTCTCTGTCCATCGCTCCGTGTCTCCCACGCTAAACATGTGACTTCTGCTCCACACCAAGTTGTCGACATTGCAATTATTGATTTTTTGTTACTCAGAGTCGTTTGGCAATGCGGGTTTTACATTGGGATTCTTTTATTTTTTTATATTCCAGTCTCGTAATGGGATTAGAACATAACCAGCTTGACTAAATAAGTACCTCCGGGATGACTTTTAGAGATACATTTCGACACGAGGAGTACCCGATTTTTTAGAGTTCTTATTACACCTCTAAGCACTTGTAATAAAGGCTAATATTAGTGAGAGCCTTGGACACGCCACGCACTTCCCAGCAACTTGGTGTTCATGTTCCTTCGTTATTACTTGGTGATTTCTTTTAGCTTTTTCATGGGTTGTTGCATAGTCGCCATAATCGTCTGCTCGGTGAACGATGTCGCCGTGGCCTTGGGGCGTCGGGCTAGTGCTGTCTTGTGAAGTGTTCGTGTATTTGTTCCCAAGCCTGTTACTTTCGGACTTGTAGACTTTGCACACACACACACACACACACACACACACACACACACACACACACACACACACACACACACACACACACACACACACACACACACACACACACATACAAACACACACACACACACACACACACACACACACACACACACACACACACACACACACACACACACACACACACACACACACACACACACACACACACACACACACACACACACACACACACACACACACACACACACACACATCCATCATCAGCTGCCCTGTTATCTGTTTCTTCACTACCACAACATCGCCGATCCGTCACCTCCTCCTGTCTGCATCACCCTTAGAGGCACAAGCTTTTGCACGCCGTAATAGAGTGTCTGGCCGCCGGCACCTCATTACCTCTCGTCTGGGGCCTAACCCTGTGTTTTCCGCCTGCTAAAACTTCCTCCACTTCATCCACATCCACTGAGCTTCACTCCATTCCACTGGACACTTATTGCGCTGTCCAGTCCACTCGACCTCGCCCTTCATCCCTGTTAGCTTCACTCTCCACGGTACTGATACAAGCATGATATTCCTCACGCTGGAAACTTGGCGATAATCCTCCGTATGTGGGTAGGCTTTAGGTGGTCATCCGTGCTGCGCAGGACGACCACCCTGATTCGTTTTCCCTCCTCGACCACGGGGCTTAAAAGGCACGTAAGAAATCGTCTAGTTGACACCCTCTGCTGCGATGTAATCAAATTAATCACGGCTTGTTAGGCTCCATTATAACTTCTTACGTAGACACATTATTTGGCGTCCTGTCTTATCTGGCTCAATAACCAACGCTTGCACATTCCATCAATAAGAGCAAATTTCGGGTTTCACGGGAGAGGTTAGCCCCGATAGATCGACTGCCACCTGCCCAATCACCCGCTCGGAAATTATAATATTTTTCAAGTGAAGGAAATTGAATAATCAGACGGCGAATATGTAATGCATGTGAGTTATGTTTCTCCGAGGCACGTCCTGGGTGAAGGTGAGGTGTAGGATTCCAGGGACGACGGAGGAGGCACATGAGGTTCGTGTAGCACCACCTGTGAGTTTGCATTTCACCGGCTCGCGGAATGTGACTCAATGTTGCGTTGAGGTGCACTCCAGTCGTTTCGTGGCGTTGCTGTGCGGTCTGATGCTGCGCGATTATGCTGCAGGGCTGTGTTGATGTGCCGCCTCAGCCTCGCCCGCTACAAGGCATC
This sequence comes from Portunus trituberculatus, assembly GCF_017591435.1. Lineage (NCBI taxonomy): Eukaryota > Metazoa > Arthropoda > Malacostraca > Decapoda > Portunidae > Portunus > Portunus trituberculatus. Next base: position 19,586,643 of record NC_059298.1, on the reverse strand, counting down.
TGATTTCACTCCATCTGGCCCGAGCTGAAGCAAAAACAATATGATAAAGAAAAAAAATATATATAAAAATGAGCTCGCCACACATGAGAACATCGAACTAATTGGGGATTTGTGGCCTCTTCCGTGTATGTATATTCCTGTTATTTACGTTAGTTATCACACCCCAGCGGCGATATATGATTTCACGTGTCCATCATGAGCGGAGGGGGAGGTGGCTGCCAGCACGTAACCCGCCGGCAACACACGCTTACGGAGGGAGGGAAAGAAGAGAGAGAGAGAGAGAGAGAGAGAGAGAGAGAGAGAGAGAGAGAGAGAGAG
>NC_059298.1:19568825-19583825 GCF_017591435.1 Portunus trituberculatus | reverse complement strand
CTCTGTGTGGAATTAACATACAATACCTTATTACCACATGGTGAAATCCCACAACGAGACGCTTTTGGTGTCTGGGAAATGCCATAAACATAGGGCGTCTAATTGCGTCATTAGTCAAGAGAGTAAAGAGCGGGTTAAAGGCGGTGGGGTCTGTAAGTAATGGTAGAGGGGGTCATAATTATGCGCCCGGGATAATGGTACAGCCTACGAGGTGACGAATGGAACTTTTGCGGGTGTGGGAAGTGGTGTCAGGCAGTCGAGTGGAAGAGTGGAGAAGGAGTGGAGGAAGATGGTGGAGTGACGAGAGTGAAAATAACCGAGTCGAGGAGAGAGAGAGAGAGAGAGAGAGAGAGAGAGAGAGAGAGAGAGAGAGAGAGAGAGAAAGATGTGCACGTGGTTGTATAAGATAAAACACAGCGATAAATATATTGAATAACAAAATATGATCTACATACGTAAAAGTCAAGTGACGGTTGTTTGGATGCGGTGACTTCAAACAAATGACACGTGTGAGTAAATACAAATATAAAGATGATGCAGAAGCAAAACAGTAAATACAACTTGTGGCTCATAGAATTTAAAGATGTTTACGCATTAATGACTGTAACAACCGAAAAGAAACAAAACAACAAAAATAGGACATTATAACGAGAAAAAAAGTGGTGTAAGAAAAAAAACACACACACACACGCACACAGACGAACGTAAGAGTAATGTTTTCCGAGTAATGAGGTGCAAAATAAGAATAGGAGGGAAGGGAAGGGAAGGGAAGGGAAGGGAAGCATGACGTCACGAAGGCAAGGGAAAGTACCAGGTGTGAGAGCCCCGTCATGGCCATGCACTGGAAGGTGAGATGTGGCGTACAGAGTGTGATGAAAGGCACATAAACATTATGAGAGATTACGGAAAGAGAGAGAGAGAGAGAGAGAGAGAGAGAGAGAGAGAGAGAGAGAGAGAGAGAGAGAGAGAGAGAGAGAGAAGAGGGGGAAGGGGATGAGCATGCGAGTAATGAATGCCTGCCCTTTAAAGGTGTCATGAGGCTTATTGAGGAGTGATGTGCATGACCTGACGGGCGTGCGTGGGTAAAGGGAAGGGGAGAGTATAGGGGGTGATGGGGATGGCGCGGATTATGGTGATGGTGATGATGGTGTTGGTGGAGGTGATGGTAGTAATGATGATAACGGTAATGATGATAAATTATATGTTTTGTGTTTCTTTAGAAGAGTGAAATAAGAAGAATTGAAAGCTATGACTGGCTAAACACAGAAGAATGAAAATGATCGAATAATAAATGGCGAAAATACAACGTAGAATTTCATGTGAAACTAAATCAGAGAGAGAGAGAGAGAGAGAGAGAGAGAGAGAGAGAGAGAGAGAGAGAGAGAGAAAACCGAACAGAGAATAACCGAACGTTTAAATGCGAAGAGGAAGCACAGCATTGTTAGTAGTTGAACAAAAGTAATGGAAAAAAAATAGAAGAATGGCTGATTAAGATAAGTAAAGGTTTATCAGATAACGAGGCGATCTTACCTTTACGTGTGTATGCAAATGAGGCCTGGCGTGAAATGAGGAACTGAAAGGTGAAACAGAGGGCAGAGAAACTAATTTGCTTGAGAAAGGCCCATTGTGTATCAGAGAGAGAGAGAGAGAGAGAGAGAGAGAGAGAGAGAGAGAGAGAGAGAGAGAGAGAGAGAGAGAGAGAGAGAGAGAGAGAGAGAGAGAGAGAGAGAGAGAGAGAGAGAGAGAAAAGAATGGACGGTGGAAGAGAAAGTAGAAGAACATTAGTGGGGTTTTAGTTGTGTGTAGAACGTGACAGATGGACGTGAGATGAGGTGTGAGGGAGAAAGAGAAGTGGGGAAAGGGAGATGTAGAGGAGGAGGGGAGGGAAAAGGTGGATGAAGTGGTGACGAGAGAGCATGAAGGTTACTTTAAATGGAGAAAAGGGAATTTTATTTTTTTTACCAGTTTCAAAGGTATGCTTAGTATTAACGTGTATTTAAGAAGCTTATTCTTAACTTCACTGTATTCAAGGGGTAATTGCAGTAGAAGTGCAAAAATTTCAATCATTATATGCAATCTGTTCTTGGAAGCTTTCAGCGAATCCTTTACCTTCCACATCTGCAATATATTATTATATAATATTCATGGTAATAGAGCTAATTATTTTTCGGAATTATGCAAGGGAAACCCTGGAGTCCTTTAATGTAAAGAGAGAACTGCTTAGCTCTGCCGTAAGTGGTAGGCAATCTGCATAAGTAATGTAACACAAACATTATCCACTGTTAGCGGTCGACGTGGCGCCTAAGTTTCACCGTTACACATTTCCCTCATGCATTATCTCGGTGGAAAGTTTTCCCTCTCGGGTTACGCTCGGTGCCCAACCTTAAGGTAGAAAAGTTAGTGTTGCTTGCTGGATTTGCAGCATACTTAACGAGTAAGGGGGGCGGCCAAACACGTGCCTGGGAGATCAACACTGTAACTGAATACGGTTATTGGTGTGAAAAAATACCTGCTGTAAATCAAACGTGACCTGCGAAGGCGTTTAATTATGTAGAACACAAGAGTAAGTGTCGACAGGGAAGATTGCCAGGCTGTTTGTTTTGCGTGTATTGTTCTGCTGTGCTGCTGCGCCAGTGCTCATCGCTAACTGAGGAGGGGAAGGCTGCATTTCGGCGTCAGGAGCTGAGACGTATGTTAAAGGTAACGTTTGTGGGTGTGACTGAGTGTGGTAGGGACGGTAAGCGTTGGTCTGGTTGACGAGGTCGAGCACCTACGTGCCTGGGGCCACAACACGCCGCTACGTGTTTATTCTACGCCCCGCGTGGCAGCGTGGCCTTTTTAGACCAACGGCAGCTGGTGTGAAGAAGTGAAGGGAACGAAGTAATAAGCGTGTGAAGAGAAAAGTCAGTCAGATCGCCTATTGTTTATATTGCTTTAACTATTTACTATAAAAGCCCGGGGCATTGCATACTGACGTCATTGAAGAGAAATTGTAACTCGAATGGTGACTTTTATTGTGAGCACGAAATTTTGAGATTCACTTTGATAAGCTGAGTAATCGGGTGTCTGTGACTCAAGAAGTGTCTATTCTGCAAAGCATGCCCGTTGTGATCCTTACATTTTAGCTCATAATGATAGCGACACCATAATCATCATCGTCATCATTCTCAACATCATCATCATCATCATCATCATCATCACCATTATAATCGTCATCATCATCACTTCTCCCCATCTCTATCCTCCTTTTCCTTTTATATTTGTTCTAATTTCATCCCTCCGTTGACTTACATTCCAAATGCTCCTTGCCCTTTCTCATATCCCTTCTCTCTCCCTTCCTCTGTTCTCCTCTGTGTCCATACTGAATCTCCTTCTTATCGCTCGCTCTCTCCATCTCCCACTTCTTATTATTATCCATTTTTTATTATTCCTCATCTTTTTACCTCTTGCGCTTACCTTCATATACTCCCTTTTATCCTCTCGCGCAGTTTTGTTATTGTCCACGTTTCAAGCCTCCCTCCGTTTTCTTCCCTGTAGATTGTTCAAGTTCAAAAATCGAGTGTACGTAATTCAAGCATAAAACTTTCACATGTTTTCGCTCAATATCGGAGGTCGTATTAGGAATTAACGTGTTTGTTAGTCAGCAGTGCCGCGTCATTGTGTTAAACAGTGCCTTTATTTTGCCTCTGGCTGGGTAAAGTGTTCAAGGAAGGGATGAAATAAAAAAAAATCTTTCTCAGTTCCCTATACCTTTTGAGTTCTTAGATGTTTCTCTCTCTCTCTCTCTCTCTCTCTCTCTCTCTCTCTCTCTCTCTCTCTCTCTCTACCTGCTCCTGCTTTTTTGGGTCTCGGCACCTCACCATTCCGCTGTTAACGAATCCCATCACCGCTCTACATATCCTCAATTTGCAATCAATTATGATACACGGATAAAGGTTTGGAGAGCTGAGCCAACACGGGCCATCAAACAAAATTTATCACTGGGCAAACACGTCACACAGGGAGAGGCTTGTCGCTCTGCCACGGCATTCTCACCCCTCTGCATGCGTTGAGTAAAGACGTTTTTCGTGAAGTTTATGTGGTGTAATTAAACAGCTCCACAATGCTTCTAATAACCCTCTGTTTCTCTTCCACGACTCTCTGTTGATATTCAATTAGAGCACAAGCGCTTTACCGCCTCGCGAAACTGGCGTCTCCGGTGTAAAATGAAACCTGCCACCGAGTTGAGCGGCGCATGGCAAGGCCTCGACTTTGTCCCCTGAAATGTGCCTCACTGGCGATCATATCTGAAACCTGGACGATGCCAGTGAACTGTGGCGACGCGTCTGGCCAGGGTACGGTAGGAATCCATTGCTTACTCTCCCATGATGTCACTTAAGGCTATGAAAATGGAAATGTGTTCTGCATCGCGATAATCCCGTGATGACTCCAGTGACGTCTTATTTAGAAACTTGTCCCATTGCATGGCGGCCGATGCGGGTCCATCGGGCGGATTGTATCGCAGCCATCAACAAAATGACTCGACTCTCGGAGCAGGGAGGAAGAAGCCACGGGGTTGGGGTAAGAGCATTAGTTTTGTTCATAAAGCGACGGAGGCAGTATCACTCACTCGTTCAAGGTTAAAGAGGGGGAGGAAAATACGATATCATTTTGTTCAGCGTTAGGTTCTGTCCTGCATCTTTTTTCCTAAAATTGCATGATGCTGCGTCACACCTGGCATAAAGTCATTTGGCGTTTCAGGCGAGGTTTCAATATGCGTTGTGAGTAACACGTGCACCTAAGAACCATGTTGCAAAGTGAGGGACAGTCTGTAGGCCACTGTCATAGTGAAGCTGTGTAGTAACATTGCGCATTTAAAATATAAGAGATGCATAATGTTATTCACAGGATATAATTTATAAAACGTAGATATCTATAAATATCTTAGCCATAAGAATACAAGAATGTAAAAAGGGTCAAGAAATAGTGAAAGACCATTAGACCTGCTGCATCTCCAGAGGCATGACCAATTAAAATTCAGTATGTTCTCAAGAAAAAAAAAGACTATTTTTGAAGAATTAGACATTGTCAACGAAGAAACAAGAAGGGAGAAGTGGGTAGTAATGCAAATTGCCACACGAGAGGCGTAGTACATCATTTCACACCGCCAGGACTTAAGACATACTACGCTGCCACCACGGATGAAAATTTGTAGATAACCATGAATCTTTTCTTTATGTATAGCTAGTGTGCGTGTGTGTGTGTGTGTGTGTGTGTGTGTGTGTGTGTGTGTGTGTGTGTGGGTGATATGATGCGTGGAACGTAAAAAACATAGCAAATATCAGCGAGAGAAAAAACAAAACAAAAAACAACGATTTTGATTTTTCCTTCGCTGTCCAACTTGCACTAAACATCCCGAACACGTGCTGCTTGAGAGATAAACAATCTCACTTGATAAACACATTCTCAAACATAAGACAAATAACAAAACAAGTCTATGAAAAAAATATCCACCCAATACCCATCACATCATCTCCAAAATATGAGTGAAACTAAACTCAGACCAAAGCAATAGCACCAACGAAGAATGCATTTAGAAACAGCTAAGGCCAGGATCTAATGGGAACAGAACCGTCAGCCAAAGTAATGCCCCGAAAGATAGAGTCATCTCGAGCGTGCCTCCATTATTTCCTGTACAACTCTTACCACTTAGGCACAGTAACGAGACACGTAATTAGGACTCGACTTAATGCTGTTCCCCCTTGCATGGTCGATAGGGGCATCAGAGAGAGAGAGAGAGAGAGAGAGAGAGAGAGAGAGAGAGAGAGAGAGAGAGAGAGCGCTAACGAACTGTGGTTATCATTGTCCAAGGGATAACCCAACGGAAAATGTATGTTTTTTTCTTAACTGGGTGATAGAGAGAGAGAGAGAGAGAGAGAGAGAGAGAGAGAGTGTGTGTGTGTGTGTGTGTGTGTGCGGCTGCCAACTAATCTACCACACTTCACTTTATCTCCACGCGTTAAAATCCTGCTAATGAAACGTCCGATAAATATTATGAACTGCGTCACGAGTGTCCAGAATATATATAGATTTTTTCTCCCTCTCTTACTCTCTCGTTTCCACTTCATGCGTGATTTTTTCCTGCTATACCTGTGAAAAAGATATGAGGGCGAGAAGAACGTAGAAAAGAAAAGAAAAAATGGAATGAAATTGATAGGTACTGGTTAGTAAAGAAATTGTAAAAAAGAGAAAAAGGTAAAATTGATTAATAGAAATGATAGGTTTCTTTGGTACTTTTCTGCTACTGCCTCGCCGTCAGCAGCAGGATGGACTCGTTATGTTATTATAGGCTCGGCAATATGATGTTTTCCCTAAAGCTCACGATAAGATGTGGCCGAGTGAATGCGACGGATGTGACCAAACAAGCCAGATGAGAGAGAGAGAGAGAGAGAGAGAGAGAGAGAGAGAGAGAGTGATTTAGAGTATGTGCATAAGCGTTGATTGCTAAGAGAAAGATGTATATGTTTTGAAAAAGGAAAAGATTAAGTAATATCGTATAATAGAAAAAAATAACATTTAGAATTCACGATACAGAGAGCAAGATTAATTAAGAAAGTGAAGTATTTTTTCCTACCTCAAATCTTTCACACCTCATACCTCATATCTGCTCACATACCACATACCTTCCTTCTCTACACGTCCCTCTCAACTCACTCCCTCACCTCCCACCCTCTCACACCACACGCCTCTGCCATCACCCTCAGCCATTACCTCCCTCATGATCGCCAGTCCCTCACGTTCCGGCACTCACCCACGCCGCCCTACTCCTCCTCTCTCCCTCAACTTATGTTCGTAAACTGCTATACTCTTTGCATCGTTGCTCAACATTTTGCTATGCATTTGTGTCCTCTTTTGTAATCTCCACAGTACATTCCGGCACAGAATAACGTATTTTTAGCAGGCATTACGTATCTTAATTTTCACTTTGTTATCAGCTTCAATTTCACGCGTCATTCCTAGTACATATCATTCCTTTCACTAGTCAACCATTGCCTATTTTTTGTACCTAGAGTGATCCATGTATCTTTTTTTTTTCAGCCACTCATCTTAGCCGTCTCACATCTCACTACGTTGTCAGAGGCTAGTGGTTAGGGGATTGGAATCTCAGTTCCTGATTTTGCTACTGTGTGGTTGAAACATTTACTCTTTCCTTGTTAGGATATCGATTTTATTATATTTTGATACTCTTTCATTGTTAGGATATCAATTTTATTACATTTTGATTTATCATTAGATGATCTGATCAAGATGAATTCTTCATTTCTTGATCATGTGGTTATAAAGCGTTTCTTTACTCATCCAACGTAATTAGGGTATATTTTATTCAATCTGTCATGTAAAAAACAGATGAATCAATAAAATGAAAAAGTTTCCTGTAAATTTGAAATTAAACCTCGATGTTCAATTAGCAATAGAGGTTGCGCCTTCCTGTTACCTGATCAGGCTGGTTCATGCTTCCATTGTCACTTCACTGTACATTAGTGATCGGATGTCGCCTCGTAAGTCCTACACGTACAATCATTGTCCACTTAAACATCTTGCGTGGCCCATCACGCCACCCTCTGCATGTGCCCTCTCTCTAATCACCAGATCCCACGCACCCTTCCTCATCCATGTCCTCATCCCCTACACGCCTCGCAATGTGTGCCCTATCTCCCTCGGAGGCTAACGAGGCCCCTTAACGCCTGGCCCCTCGTCGTCTTATCGGAGGTCCTCTCTCCCCTCCACGGCCTGGCCCGCTGCTGGCGACACACCGTCCCTTATCACCTCCACTCTTTCCCCTTTATAGTTTAATCAACCTTTGCCTTCTATCTATACTAATTATTCCTTTTCCATGTATGTTCTTTTTCCCTTCTACTCTTCCATGTGTTATGTTTATCATTGTCCTTACTATTGCAATCTTTCTCTTTCACTTCAATAATATCATGTTTTTCTGCGTAATTTCATTAGTGTGTTTATTTCAGCGGCTATTCTCTACACATATACCTAATATGATGACTAGGTTTGTCAAGTAACTATTGTGGATTGGCTAAAGGAATAAGATCGTCCCGTGTTGCCTTATTGGCTTACTGCTCACGTATTTCTGTTTGTCTGTTTGTCTGTTTGTCTGTCTGTCCGTCTATCTATCTGTCTGTCTGTCTATATGTCTGTCTGTCTGTCTGTCTGTCTGTCTGTGGTCTCTCTCTCTCTCTCTCTCTCTCTCTCTCTCTCTCTCTCTCTCTCTCTCTCTCTCTCTCTCTCTCTCTCTCTCTCTCTCTCTCTCTCTCTCTCTCTCTCTCTCTCTCTCTCTCTCTCTCTCTATATATATATATATATATATATATATATATATATATATATATATATATATATATATATATATATATATATATATATATATATATATATATATATATATATATATATATATATATATATATATATATATATATATATATATATATATATATATATATATATATATATATATATATATATATATATATATATATATATATATATATATATATATATATTCTTATTGCCACTTCTTGCTCTTGAACTACCTTTTATAGTTGTCTCATACACATTCTGTTTTATATGTCTTTATTCCTTTTGTTTTCCTTCCCTCTTACCCTCCCTTCCATCCTTCCTTCCCTCCGTCGTCCTCTCTGCTTGCCTCACCTGCACGACCTTGGCTCAGCTCTCAGCACAGCGCTCTTAAGTGGCCTTGACTCAGTAACCCATTTCGTGTGAGGGCCGCGTGGAGTGTGTTTTGGCTGGCATGCGTATAGGCATGCTGGGCAATATAGTGTGTGGGCAGCGTGGTCAGGCAGGGACAGTGACACAGACAGATAAATCCTCGGCGTCCTCTTGTATTATTCATGCACTGCTCCATTAAGTCTCGTCGCTCCTTCAGTTAATGGTGCTGTCTCCTCTACGTAGTCCCCACACCTTTCAATGCCACCCACACCTTCCCCTCACCGCTTGACTCTCCACTCTTTCCTTGTTGTACGTTCTTAAAAAAAAAAAAAAATATATATATATATATACACACACACACACACACACACACACACACACACACACACATATATATATATATATATATATATATATATATATATATATATATATATATATATATATATATATATATATATATATATATATATATATATATGTGTGTGTGTGTGTGTGTGTGTGTGTGTGTGTGTGTGTGTGTGTGTGTGTGTGTGTGTGTGTGTGTGTATTATTCACACACACACACACACACACACACACACACACACACACACACACACACGCACACACACACTCACACACACACGTATAAGAAACCCGTATACCTTCTAAGTTCTGAATGTCTTCCTCATCTAGGCGCTGAAATCTCGCCTCGGAAACCCTACCACCTCCAGCTTCCTTCCGCCCATCTGATTATCATAAGTTTCTAAAGGGATGCAGGAGTTGCCTCCTTTCTCTTTTACTACTCGCGAAAGGGTCTTGTGGCCTCCGGAGATGAAAATAAATGAACCAGGGATACAGTACAGAGGAAGATTTGATACGACCAGTGGCCATTAGATTGAATATTCCGCCCTTCCTTAAACCCACTACTCAACTCTGTAATAACCAGTTGTAAATGCGCGCGCCTCGAACTTGTAAACGAATAAGGTTCGCTGCGGGGGTTCGAGATGGGTCTGACACGGCAACACACTCCTCGGCCGGCGGGGGCCCCACCTTCCAAATGTCCGGGATTAGTAATGGTGAGGCAGACGTTTTATATTCCGTCCAGTAGGTGTGTTCCGAGGCCCAGGCGCCGTTTGGTCCGAGTCTTTTTAGCTCTTGATATGGTGTTCTTTATCGCTCTTTGAGGGACTCCTGACCGAAATCCAAAACTATAAAAGACGTTAAGGTGCCATACGGGGGTGCCAGGTGGGAGAGTAATGGTTTCCGTATTGCTGCGTTCAGCCTTCCCTCACACCAGTGGCATGTCCGGCCCTACGCCGCCTGAATAAGGACTAAACATAATGGGAACTCAGAGAAAACCCTCTGCTAGGTCTCACGAACAATTTTAGGAGTAAATGTGGATGCTTGTGGACTTTAGGATCCATCATATATCTAATATAGACATTCCTTGCCTGAGGGGGAGGGAGAGATAGGAAAAAAAAAAAAAAACACCTCAGGATCGGTCAGGGGATACTATTAAATATTGGCGCGAGACAGATAAGGCGCGTTAATATTCATGAGTCGGCAGAGAGGAATTCCTGTTTAATTAAATGGGGGATGGGTTATGGCGGCCAGAAACGATCACTGTGGCAGATTTGGTGATACCACGCTGCCCCGAGGAGGAGAAGGAAGAGGAGATGGTGGTACAACTACAAGTATAGGTAACCAATAAGTAAAACACCGTTTCCCATGTAGTCATTGTTCATGAAGTCCTTTATCCCAATACTGCTCTATGCTCAGATATTCCGCGGTTCTTACACAGGAAAGAGCTTACCCTCCCTCCCGTTCCATCCTCAGACGTAAGTTGCTGGGTGGGCGCTGATTGAGCCGTCAGGTAGGGCTGTGCAGGGCTCTTGGGCTGCGCCAGGCTCTGGCGTGTGGCACGGGACAACAGTGTAAGCTTAGATACTGGCGTCGAGGAGAGGGGTGAGGGCGGCTCGCGAACGTCTGAGTACTCTTGTAGACACTTTTGGTGATAAGATGCTTGCACAGCGATGTCATGTTAGCATGCAGGTGGTGATGAAGGCGCTGTTAGTTAGAGGAGGTAATTAGTAACAATAATTGTTATAATAACATTGTAAATAAAAATGATAATAAAAATACTGATAACAATAATAATAATAATAATAATAATAATAATAATAATAATAATAATAATGATAATAATAATAATAATAATAATGATAATAGCAAAAATAATAAAAAATAAAAACATCAAACATAACAACACTGCCCATTCGAATACAGAATGCAATGATAGCAACACATCATACCTGCAAGTCAGAGATGAACACCAGGATGCGCTGCAATCACACTGAGCTACTTCATCAACAAAAACATGAAAACCGTATAAAGTACAAATTTTGTAAGAATATTCCACGCCAACAAACATTGCTGAGATAACGATGAATCAGTGCGAGGCGGATGTCACTGCCGCGCCTCCCTTCATAGTCGTCAGGGTACAGCGGCGTAACTCGAATCGCAACACCTGAGAAGTATTGCAAAAGAGGAGGAAGGAAGCATTGGGTCCCCTCAAGGTTATGAGTTCACATCGTCTAGAGTGCCTGATAAGCCTCAAGCGGCGGCGTGCCCGTCAATACGTGCGGAGAACTTCCCAGTACAAGTTTGATATGGTAACTAATCCTCACAAACAAGACCGCCATACAGCCGTTTACTTTAGGCCCTTCACGCCAGGAAATTAAGTCAATTTGAGATTGGCCGGAGTGCCAGCCAAAGTGCCTACCCACGGAGATCGCCTTATCCTAAGTGCCATAAATCCCTCGTGTTTGTTTACCTACGTCACAGCCCGACCTCAGGCCGGTCGGACCCCCGCCGGCACTCGCCCAATCCTCTGACCATCGCTCGCCAACTCACATCGTGTTGCTTTCACTAACGAACTAAAAAAAAAAAAAAAAACACTCCAAAATAATGTATCATTGTTTGGGTGTTAAGTATCGGACAAAGCTGGTGATGAAGTTTTAGAATCTTGTATCTTAAAGATGGATAACGAGTGAAATGAAAGTGGACGAAGCAATGTGATGGCGACGTCGCGGACAGGAATGCTTGGCTGAGGTGACCAGTGCAGCCGCAACTGTCGGCAGTGGGGAAATGGGTGAGGAGGAAAGTGTCGACGTGATACTGATCGCTACATCCGATGCCAAAATAATTTCTTCCAGGAAGTAATAAACCGCAAAATAAGCTTCGAGGAAGGAATTCATCATGTCGTGGTAGGTGACCATAAAAGTTGTTGGCCTCGAAACTGCCTTCTGTTGACCTACATAAGAAGGTTAAGACTTTAAATTTCTATTACTTTTTTTTTTTAGAAGAGGTTAGGATATTCCTTGTCCCTTGTACTTTATCTAAAACTAAGGATGGAAACCTGTGCCCGGGATGCTGATGAGTGACTTAGTAGGGGTGTGGCTCCTCAGTCTGCCAACTGATCTATTGAGAAGAGAGAAATATCAAATGGAAAATGAAAAACAACAGCGATAGTGTTAGTTTTTAGCGTAGTATCCTCTTACAATATCCTTGGTAAGTGCCCTTGAAAGAACACTCTAATGACCATCTGGGGTGAGGAGGCGCTGCCAGCTGGACGCGCCGGTGAAATATAGACGTAGCGCCCTTGAGTTTTGAGGCAAGAGAGGCTTTAATGAGGAGGAGAGGTGAGCCATGGCCCAAGTGATGCTCGCGGGCCTGCAACACTGGTAAGCATGGCAAGACAGGAGGGAAATAAAGACTGATGTGCTTCCCTCGTGCAGCAATACACAGGGTTTATAGACCTTGGCTTTATCGTGAACTGCATGCATCCTGCTGCCCTCGCCGCAGCATGAGCTATCCTCTCTGCCGAACAAATAAAGCTGATAAAAACCTTCATCTGAGGCGTCATTATGCATAGTGTTCATTGAGATAACAAACACTTGGAAGATATCAGATAATGAAGGAAGCAAAAGAGCGCATCAACATATTACCCTTAATTAATGGACAAAACTGCTAACTAGCAAGGAAGCTCTCGGAACAGTGTATATATATATATATATATATATATATATATATATATATATATATATATATATATATATATATATATATATATATATATATATGTGTGTGTGTGTTTGTATTTTCAGTTTGTGTATAATCTTAATATGATGGTGGACGCTTTACTCTTGTGACGGCGAGCAACAACAACAACAAAAAGCAAGACCGGGACTGGGATGCTGCTGCCTCGCCTCGCGGAGTGGCTTCTCATGAGGGTGTTTCCTGCTCAAGGTGAGCGTCGTGGGAGACCGTGCAGCCAGTACGCCCGCTGCGCCCCTTCCCATAGCCAAGTGCCGTGCCGCAGCGTGGAGATCAGAGCGTAATCAGAATTTCTAATCGATCTTTTGAATCATTAATGCCTTCGTGGCTGACCGCTATCACCCTCACCCTGAATAATAATGGCCGCAATTTCTCCCTTAATCATGCACCAGCCTCCTGATTAATGGCGATTATCGGTCTTAAATTGCTTCCAACGACTTCTTTCTAGCACTTGGCGTGCAGTTACCGTGGTAATGGAGCCACGAGATGTGATGGAGTGAATCCAAAGTGGTAATGTTAGGTATTTAGAGTCCCAGGCCTCGTCCGATTCACCTGCTAAGCTGCCCACGGGCCTATTTAGACGAACTGCCAATTGCATAATGGCAGACGTGGGGTCGAAACGGAGGGCCGCGGCAGAAGGGTGCAGGGTTAAGGAGGGCCGCAGTGATGGATGCTGGCGTACGCGTGACGGGCTAGGAGCGCCAGATTGATGCTGCCCCGATAACACCAGAGGAGAGGGATGCAAATCTCTTGCTGTACAAACTCGATATTCATGTTTATAGGTCTAGGTGATCAGTGGTGATCCGTTGTCATGAAAATGCATCATTGGATAATTTACAACTTAGTCGTTCGCATATATGTATGGAATTTATCATACTGGAACTGTAGAGAGAAGAAACATGGCATGAGTAGGAGGACGTAAAAGTTATTGTCAATTATCTGAGAAATATCTGGACGAAGAAATGTATTGATTATGATTGTTTTCTTGTCCACTGAAGCATATATCCTACCAATTATATATAATATTACTTATAATCCAGTTTTTACTGATATTTTGCCTTAACTCGTACGGAAACATTTATATTGGCTTCATTTAAACGTTTCTGCCACCCTCAGGTACAATATTATAAGTAATTTCAATCATCACACGTCATCAGCGCAGCAGCAGTTGTTAAGACTTGCCCGGCCTGCATGTGCAGCAAAACACGAGAAAGGGACAGAGGAGTGTGATGCTGCAGGTGTTCGGGTCAGATTTAGTCATTATGGTGATGATATTTCAGCGGGGACCACACCTCCGTGGCGGCGGGCGGCCAGGCAACAATCACTTCCAGCCGTGTTTGAATCCCTTAACGGCGAGGCTTGAGCCAATTTGCGGGACCAGTGTAGAAAAGCGTCCCTGAACCTCCGCCCATCTCATCGTCCTCTCGCCCAACTCGAGTTCGTCCTTAGAGTTTAGTTGCCACGGGGAAACGTACATCGTAATGAACCTTGGCTCAGAAGTTACTGAAAATCATGCTAAACGCGAGAGAATATTTGTTGGGCCAGTGAAGGTGAGGTTCCCCGCGTTGCTGCTGGACGTGTCTTTTAGTTCGCTCGGGATGACGCAAACATGAGACACGGACCCCACTCGGCTCCCTGTAAGACGCCTGATCATAAGGTAGAACCACAGGCCTTCGGGGGCCGTACAATTTTGAACGCATAGTGAAACGTGTGGGAGAAGAAGGTGATTATTTTGTATGCTGATAGAGACATCACAACACAGGGCGCTGCTTATACATCACAGCCTGTGTTAGCTGCCCACTGGGGTGCCTCAGGGGAATTTGCCTCGCTTAATATTCGCGATTCTCTAGCTATATCATATATTCCTTTCATATATTCCGAGCTTAGGGGAATCAAATAGAGTAGTGTTACAGGATAGGGAGGGACGCAGACACAAGCCTCCACAAATTGATGAGTAGGGCACTTCCGCTGCAGTTTCCCTCTCCAGAAAAGTCTTCCTTTGCTTCATTCATGACTCGACGCATGGTCACTTTTCGTGGCACCTCCATATATGTTTTTTTTTTCACAGAGTTATTGAGTGAGTTAGGATTTATTGATGAGGTATTATAATATGAATAAAATTATCTCTAGCTACAGTCTTACGTCAGACGCGTATGCATAATTAATTGTGAAGTTATT
>NC_059298.1:19508825-19561325 GCF_017591435.1 Portunus trituberculatus | reverse complement strand
ACTGCACGATGGCGAAAGAAACAAGAAACTTTAAGGGAGACACTTATACCAAATAACAAAGGATGTTAAACCCACAGTAAAAGAATCAGTTTGAATACCCTGCACAGTCCTCATAAGGTTTGAGATCGCGTGTTTCAAGAGGAACAGCTGACAAAGATGAAATGGGAATAATATATATGTCATAAAGGCGAAAGTTGGAACAATCTTCAGACACGTTACTCGAATAACAGACACTGAAGGTATAACAATCGACAACACCTTACCTTTGCCCTGCACTCTTATGAAAATTTTAAGAGTAACAACAGTTCACACATGTCAGGAAAAAAGAAAAATTACATCTCCACAGGTACACAGAAACTAACCAGTAGCAGCCAGATAACGCATGCCGGCCCTGTTTACTGGTTACGTAGAAGTAATGAGAGCCTGTGGTGAGTATATTAACGAAAATCATGTCCATGTTTCGGTATCAGACGTGGACTTTGATGACCGCGGCGGAATGTTGCTCGTGGACGCTGGCCTGATGTGGTGTCGCCGATTCCTACCACCCAGAGCATCAGGCCTTACCAGGAGCATGTTATTTTGCCCGAGAGTTCCCAATGGACCCACAACCGCGTTTATCCTTTGCCGCTCCATGTGCCGCGTCCCTGATGGTGAGAAAGGGAGTGTCACGACTACATTCTTTTAGCTTTGTTGATGGGTGTATGCATATGTGTCTTTTCTATGTGTCTGTTTGTCCCTTTATCTGTTTATCGGTTTTTGCGACTTTATCTGTGTGTGTGTGTGTGTGTGTGTGTGTGTGTGTGTGTGTGTGTGTGTAATTCACCTCGGTCGCCTGCTGGTCACCCAGCCAGTCTTCCCCATTACGGAGCGAGCTCAGAGCTCATAGACCGATCTTCGGGTAGGACTGAGACCACATCAACACACAACACACAGCGGGACAGCGAGGCCACAACCCCTCGAGTTACATCCCGTACCTATTTATTGTTAGGTGAACAGGGGCTACACATTAAGAGGCTTGCCCATTTGCCTCACCGCTTACCGGGACTCGAACCCGGCCCTCTCGATTGTGAGTCGAGCGTGCTGACCACTACACTACGCGGTGTGTGTGTGTGGTGTGTGTGTGTGTCTGTGTGCGTGCGTGTGTGTGTGTGTGTGTGTGTGTGTGTGTGTGTGTGTGTGTTTCACTGTTTGATCTGCTGCAGTCTCTGACGAGACAGCCAGACGTTACCCTACGGAACGAGCTCAGAGCTCATTATTTCTGATCTTCGGATAGGCCTGAGACCAGGCACACACCACACACCGGGACAACAAGGTCACAACTCCTCGATTTACATCCCGTACCTACTCACTGCTAGGTGAACAGGGGCTACACGTGAAAAGAGACACACCCAAATATCTCCACCCGGCCGGGGAATCGAACCCCGGTCCTCTGGCTTGTGAAGCCAGCGCTCTAACCACTGAGCTACCGTGTGTGTGTGTGTGTGTGTGTGTGTGTGTGTGTGTGTGTGTGTGTGTGTGTGTGTGTGTCTCTCTCTCTCTCTCTCTCTCTCTCTCTCTCCAGTTCTGTACAATAGTTTATTCATGATTATTCCTCAAATAATGAACATAATTCTCAAACGATGGTTGTGGAAAAAAACTGTTGTTAAGAGTTAATCAGAATTGGGAGAGACGGTGATTAAAAGCAGAAAACATGCGTTTGCCTTAGTGCGGAATAGAATTAATGCCTCGTAAAGAGCTCATTAGCGATATAAAATGAAGACAAAAACCTTGCTGCCTCAAGTTCGGGGTTCACTGACTTAAACTCCTTCGGTGCTTATGTCCGCTGCAATATATGCCTGGATTACACCCACAAACGTCACTCAATCACGCCAATAAATTAGATCGCTATCAGACCTCATGTCCTCAGAATCGTCCCAGTACTGGCCGGTGCTGCTTCTTTTCTTACCCTTTTCTGAATGTGTGTGTGTGTGTGTGTGTGTGTGTGTGTGTGTGTGTGTGTGTGTGTGTGTGTGTGTGTGTGAATGGTGACAATGTACACTCCACTGAGCATATGAAAGCTCTGGGAGGCTGAGAACCACGTTACCTGAAGCCAGACCAGTGACCCTCGCCGGTGGTCTCAGTTGAAGCATAAATCTCAAAACGCCTCACGAAGAAGTCAGGAGGGAGAGCAATCGCGCTGCGGAGACCAAGCATGAAGATCCTCCGTCATGCAGGGAAGGAGGGAGGGGATGATAGGGCTGCATGGGGTGGAGGGTGGTGTAGCCTCTGCAAGTTCGCTCCTCGCCCTCAGCCTCGGTCATGAAAGGTGCGGGTGACTTTGACGAGCTTATCTTGGCAGGTGGACTTACGGGATAACCTCTGGGGACCTTCATTGTTTACCGTGCCGAAGAATCCTGTACAGCTGACGAGGAACAGGGAAGGTGGACTCGCCTGCCAGTGTTCCGCCCTGGAGGCCGTCGCTTCCAGGACACGGCAATTTTTATTTTCCCCGATACCGAATCAAGATGCTATTCTGTACTATACGTTATTACCTCTGTATGAAAATAATGGGAGTTTTGATAAAGTAACGTAAAATAGGAAAAATAACACTTGAAAAGGCACATCTTATCATCCCCTTACAAAATGACTAAAAATAACACTTGGACATATGATCTACCTATATTTTTCCCTGAAATTGTACATAATTTCACCCATACATTCATGAGGAAACTTGATCCCCTTTATATAACATACGCATTATTTGCTAGTACAAAAACACAGATACCGAGATTAACAGCACAGTACAGATATGCACTTAGCACAACAAACAGTACGCATCACTCTTATCCTGCCATCTGCCGCCGCCGCTCTGAATAGATTATACCCACATGGCAGCGAGGAACACTACTACGTGGAAGCTTCATTAGGTTAGTATTACGATCGTGGTCCCGTGGAGGAGGAGGAGGAGGAAAAAGAGGAGGAAGAGAGGGAAGAGGAGGAGGAGGAGGAGGAGGAGGAGGAGGAGGCGTAAGTGTGAATGACCTCGCCTGCCCTGCCCGCCTGCTTCCTTTATCCGGACAAGTGTACCTCGCGTCTCTCTCTCTCTCTCTCTCTCTCTCTCTCTCTCTCTCTCTCTCGTTATTCTCAAGTCTATATCATAATTCTTCTTTGTTTTTCGTGTAGTTGCAGATTTCCCTTAGTATTTCGTTCACATGTTTCATTTGCACTTCATTACACTCCTTTCCTCCAATATTTTGAAAAGAGGAGTTCCCAGCTAGACACAACACAGCAGCCAAGGAAGAAGAGAAAGCGATGAAGTTGGAGGAAGAAATGGGAAATTGGAGGTGCATTGGAGAAGTGTAACATGTGAAAATGCTATTAGGAGAACAAGAGGAAGAAGTGTAGAAGTGAGGAAAGGAGCTACAAAGTGGATGAAAAGAAGTAGCATTATATGGGAAAGAAGGAATAAAACGAGGAATTAATGGGAAAGAAGCTACATGAAAAAAAAAATGTAGTGTAAAGAGATAAAACTAGAGGAGGAAAAAGGAGAAAGAGAGCACAAACTAACTAATCATGCCCAGACCCTTAATGCAACTGACAACTCACAGTACTGATGCCGAGAACATTTACATATGCGAGGCTGTAAAAAATGACTTGTAGCTTAAGAAAAAGACTATGATTTCTTTGTAGTTTTGTTAGAATTGTAACAAGAAAAAAAAAACTTGTAATATTGTGCTCCCTAACACCTCCACCACACGTTTTCTTAATTTTTATGTAGTTGTAATATTGTTTTTTTATTTTTTCATTCTTTCTCAAGGATCTTACATCACCTAGTGTTTGTAATCATCTCATATCACGGTGATGTTGAGTTATTGCAAACGACACGGCTGCTCTCATTGTAATGCTCGTTCGCTAGGAGGCTATCGAGACCAAAAATATCTTTCATAACAGAGACCTCATTATTGAACATTGTTATTGTGTGTGTGTGTGTGTGTGTGTGTGTGTGTGTGTGTGTGTGTGTGTGTGTGTGTTTGTGTGTGTATGTGTATCCCGCTCTCATCATGTCGCAAACCACGTCAGGTAGCACTCTCTCTCTCTCTCTCTCTCTCTCTCTCTCTCTCTCTCTCTCTCTCTCTCTCGACCTTACCTTCGAACACTACCGGAGACGTCCAGGCAAACCACAACGAAACTCTAAGGCAAAGGCAACCAGCAGCTGTATAGGAAAGAAAGCCAACCTGCCATAACCAGCAGCTGCAATGTGTGAGGAGAGACTGGGATGGACCCGGCGTTAGTTGTGCTCCATCAAGCTGTGTCCACCGCGCCCACCAACATACCGAGCCACGCAGCTGACAGCTTATGCGATTCATCAAGTCTGCTTGGCATCCAGGACACCAAAAATGGTCCCCAGGCACTGTATTGTTTGTAAATTTTGCGGATTAGGTGGTGGTGCGGGTCAGGGACTTGGGTAAGGAGGGTGAGCATTGGCTAGCTGGCTGTGGGTAAGGGAAAAAAAAGACCCTTGCGCCCTTTGTTAAGCTTCTCAGGTGTAATTTGACATGTTGTGATGCATTATGCTCCATTAGAAATTGAAATAGCGGGGCTGTCCCACGCGGCCATTGTGTGTAAATTAATCAGACAGAAGCCTGGGCCAGCAGCATGGTGGGAGGCGACGCAACCTTGTAGTACCTCCCCGCACCCTGCTTTCCTTCCCATCTTCCTTTTGACTCTCTCTCTCTCTCTCTCTCTCTCTCTCTCTCTCTCAAGACACGTATACACTAGAAAAATTCTCACAAAAGAGTTGTTTTATATTGATGATCTTGTGGGAGTGTTCGAAAGTCCACCCGCCTTCCTCTTATTTCCAAATGTTACGGAGAGAGAGAGAGAGAGAGAGAGAGAGAGAGAGAGAGAGAGAGAGAGAGAGAGAGAGAGAGAGAGAGACAGGTGAACGGTGGCCAATTGAGAGATCAGGTAAGGTTTCAGAGTTCCTATTTTGGGCGGGAGAGACGGAGAGGGACACGAGCAGTGCGGGGACAGGCGGGAGATGCATCGTTGTATTGAACGTTCAGGGAAGAGACAAACCAATTAATCTAACCAGCACACGAGGGACGGGAGACAAAACTCTTCGACAGTCGCTACAAGTGGACGAGATGTAACAATATATCGCTAGTGGGCGCACGTTTTCACTGGACCGGGGGATGGGTGGGTCACTGGTCACTAGATACGTTTTTTGGTGGAGAAAAGTGTGTGGGTAGGGAAGGTAGTTCGTAATTCAAGTAGTAGTGTTTAAATAGTATATGTAGTAGTAACAATAAAATCCAGTTGTTGATAATCCTATTTTTTTTTTTCCATATGTTATAGCTTTCTCTCCTTCATAATTCTTCTCCGCTGTTAGTATTTGAGCAATTTTCTTTTCTTGAAGATGCCTTTTTTTTCTGTATTGTAATTATCGTCATGATCAATTGCCTTTGTCATCAAGTGTATGTGTATATCCAATATCTTTCATTATGTAAACCCAATAGTTATTTTTTTCTCTAATTCTCCAACTACTGCCACTATACTCCTACCACTACTACTTTTCCCTTGCCATGTATGCTTATGAATGTTCACCTTCATCATCATAATCTTGGTCATCATCTACTGAGTGGTCTGAACGCAATATCATCAGTCACCTCTATTTCCTTGTCCTTTGCTTCCTCTCAGTCGGATAATTGTATGAAAAAGACAACAGGAGTACGATCACCAAAGCCAAACCGATGCCAAGAATACGAACATACACACACACACACACACACACACACACACACACACACACACACACACACACACACACACACACACACACACACACACACACACACACACACACACACACACACACACACACACACACACACACACACACACACACACACACACACACATTCACGCAATATTTTAAGTCTTGGGTCGGGTCAGATGACATTTCCTGTAGAGGTCGCCGCCGGAGTGTTGTTTTGCGGGAGTCACAGGCAGTTTGGTGTCCACAGATCCATCATGAAGTCATTATAGAGAAAGGAAACCGTGGAGGACAAAGAAAAGCGAGGGCGGGATGGGTACAAGTAGTGCGGGAGATTAATATATATAAGTAATTTTCTCATTTCATTCTTGCATATATTAAACAAAGCCATTTATTTAACTTTGCTTATTTATTCATATCATAAGGTTATCAAGGTTGGAGAAGCTTAGATAATGTGCTTAACTCTTTTTTCTTTCAATTGACTCTCACTCACATTACCAGAAAACACAAAATTTTATTCATTTCTAGCTTTACTTTCACTTAAGTACATTACCTTAAAGCATCTGCTTAACCTACCATTTAAATTTGCTCTCTATCATAATATGTACTAGAAAACGTCCACTTATTTCATTTTCTCATTTTATTCACCCTTTTATTAACCAGAATGAAGAAAAAAATAAATCTTCAATTTTTCCTTTCACTCAACACCATCAGTACGGGAGGCAGTCTTCATGTGGGGCGAGGAGGATGAATGACTTATCTTACTCACCTTTACTCATCCAATTAAAGAAGAACGCATGAACACATCTATTCTTAATATTCTTGTGCTTCTTATGTCCCCCGTCGCGTGAGTAATTGCAGCAAGGAGGAGTACACAGATGTTAGTGCGTCTGTCTGTCCCTCTTAATCGCTCCGGGCACAGGAACTCACTGAGGACACACACACACCCACACACACACACACACACACACACACACACACACACACACACACACACACACACACACACACACACACACATGTTAATAGCGCCGTTTGGATAATCACTCACTTCGGACTCGTTATCCGTTTGTGAGCATTTTACTGTTGTGCAAAACCAGCAGTAGCATAGCTAGTGGAAGCTCTTCATTCTAGTCACAACAGCAATTACAAAGAGCGCAACAGCAGGGCGGGACGTGGTTGCCTTCTGAATGAGCGTCGCGGCCACCCAGCGTCATCACCAGGGAGGAAGAGAAGGATATGGGGAAAGGGAATGTTAAAAAAAGAAGAAAGGAAGTCAAGGAGCGATGAATGATGGCAAAGGAATCGAGAAAAAGAAGGGAAGGATGATAAATAATGAGGAGGGAAGATCTGATTTGAAATGTGGTACAGAAAGGAAAGTAGAAATGAAAGCTATAAAGAAAAGAAAAGAACACATGATAGATAGAATGAACAGGGCAATGAAGAAAGAAAAGGAAGGAAATAGGAGAAAAAATGTTATAGTCGAGAAACGGAAGGAACAAGGGTAGTAAGTAAGTAAAGAAGAGGTAAGCTAGACGCTTCAAGGTAATGTTACTATCAGGGATGATCATGAGGAATGTTCTTTGGCCATAACACAGGTGAAAGCGGGAGGGGAGCGCTTGTCTGTGTTATTGTTACGAGGTGCTTACCCGCCACGACCACCCGTGTGCTGGTGCCTAACTAGACGTGATGGACATGCACGAATGCCTGTTATTTGGGTCAGCAGTATGTGGTACGTTTCGAAGTAAGCGATAAAGTATGGCGTCTCCCCGCTTTGAATTTTGTCTAAATCGACGTTTTAAGTGACTGACTTCATCGTAAGGTTGAAGAGTGCCATTGACCAAGTTCTTTAGCTACTTAAGTCTCAGTACAATAAATGACAGGATGAATATTCACAACTCCTTAAGACCTTTCCTCATGTAACAAGAAAAGACTCTGACTCGTGCTGTAACGAATATAATTGAGCCATTTATTGTTTTAGTCTTTAATAACTCATCCACATTAACTTCTTTTTCCTAAGATTTTGTTTCTTTAGAGTCGTATTAGTGGCTTCATGAGATGAAAGAATCATTAAGTCAACAAAGTGCTCGACCTAGCCGCGGCAGACTCGCTAACTCCTCATGCCCTCCACTGACACCGAACACGGACAAGGCAAGCGGACAAGAACACGGCCGCTGCTTGTTGCGCGCCTCAGCTTGCTACGCGAAGATCATTACAGGCACAAAGGGTAACGAGTCTGGCTTGTATTTGCTGCAAAGGAAGAAACATGGCGGCATAGCAGAAGCGAGGCCGTGCAGGTCTGGCCAGTACAGGGGCTGCTGGGAGGAGGTGTTCAAGCGTGACTGCGGCGAGGCAGTCGACGTGTCTGTGCGTGGCGGACACGGTCGATGCGAGATCGTCGAAGAAATATTGAGAACTCAGGATCTTAAAATTAGGAAGCATTTAGTTTGAGCAGCAACCCTTACCTGCCCCGCCTCGCTCTCCTCCGCCGCGGGACTCCAGTAATTACTCCACCTGCACCTCACAGGCACCAAATGAGCCGTATAAATCTAATCACGCGGCTAACTTGACGCGTACACGGAAAAACTTCGTTATGAAAAACGAAAATGTAAAGTAATTAATGAGTTTTGAGTCGTGGGCAAGTGGTGGAGGACGAGTCCGGTCGGTAGTGGTACAGGAATCTCGTAACAGAGGCTAGTCGCATTCAGCGTCTGCAACAGTTCTGACCGGGACTGAGTGAGGCATTCCCTTACCCTAGAGCCGCCATAGGATCCCAATATATGGAATGCTGCTAGTAATTGAGATAATGCATACTGAACGAGGCCAGCCCCGTGCCGCACCGCTAGCCGTCCGTGTGAGTGAAGTTGCCTCATTATCCGTAACGGGACAGGTATTAATGGAAATAGTAAATAAATTACGGGTAAGAAATCGGCGCTGATCACCCGGCAAATAGACCATTAATCTCAAATTCGATTATAAATCAGGATCGGGTAATAAAGGAAGGAACCGCACCTGAGAGGAGGCGCGCTAAGCCTATACCACCCACCCGCCGTTTAATTGATTTTCTATCGCATTCCATGCGCGATTTTTTTCCCTTGTGTTTAAGTAGCTTGAAGAGCGGTGAGTCCTGAGCACGTCTGGCGCACATGTCCCCCAGGCGGCGCACGCAAGGAAGTGATCAGAGGACGAATTAGCTGCTTGAGATGATGAAGAAATAAATATCGTAGAATTTCTTGGTTGGTAACGAGGGTAAATTAGGTGTTTTACGCTCATTAACCGGGTGGCGCCATAACTTACCAAGCGGCGCCGGTCAGATTGCTACTTGGCCCCCTCACTCAGGTCCCAATTAGCTCATTTACCCGCTTTTCGTCGGCGGCAAGACCTCTCCACGAGAGGATCGCCGGTTTTCTCCTCCAAACATTATACATATAATCATCAGATATTTAAACATTTTGAAAGAGTCTTGCTAACTTGAAAGGTGTACTCAGAGTAAACCAAAACTGCAGATCCGGGAGGCAGTATATATAAAATGACCAGTCTTATAATAAGTGGCTAATCGTTGGAGGGTGACGGCGTGTGCACGCTGCAGCCAGGCTCCTCTCACCCTTGAAAGAGGCTGTGATAAGAGAGAGAACTAAGCCAAGACAGAAGCTAAAAGTAATCCCGACACTATATACACCTAATTTGACGGGACAGATGCTGCTCCGCTGGTCTATAATACGGCTCTGTGAGTAGTGTGAGAGGAAAGAGAGGGGTGAGAGAGTGAATGCTGTGTGGCGTGCAGGGCGTGTGTTGCGGTGATGTGCAAAATAAAGGAAGGCAAGGTAGTATAGAAAGTAATTAGTAAAGAGAAAAAAAAAAGAGAATGGTGAAAAGGGGGGAGAGACTCGCTCACTATTATGCATTTCTGTCACAACCCTCCCATTAAATCAGAGAGATAAATACATATATGATATCCCTTTCTTTTTGTGTTGTACTTATGAATAAGGATGGTGGTGGTGGTGGTGGTGGTGGTGGCGTTGATGATGATGATGTCTTGAGGATGCGGACGGGTTATCAAATGTGAGTTTACGAGGAATGGTGTTATGCTGATATGTGAATAAAAAGAGAGGCAAAGAGATGGATAGCGGGGGGCAGGGTGACACATTTCATTGTGGTGAAAGAAGGGGGATGAGGAGAAGAGTTTGAAATAGTGATGCTGGGATGGCTGTGATGATAATGATGATGGAGCTGGTGAACTAAGAGTAAGAATCTATCTATTGTCAAGCTTAGTATGGAAATTGTCAGCAGAAAAGGGAACTTAATAACATAAAGAAAGCGGTAAACACAGTAGGAGTAAGTAATAGACATCCTTTCATTGCATTTTAAAGATTACCCTTAGTCTGCATTCCTCTGATATAAAAAGTCGTCAAATGTCAAACATTCTAAAGAGACTGTCAGTCAAGTAGAGGACTCAAGGTTGACAGGATAGGATAAATACAAGTGGTAGTAAGTGTCGTACTTTGCTTGAACATTAGGAATAACAATATAGAGCACTAGCAATAGAAAAACAAAGATAAGAAACGCGATCAGCACAGTATAGACCAAGTTCCAATCTTCTAAATTCTACACAATACTCATTGCATGAAGAAGTAACTGACTATATTCCATTAATTTCGGGCTAAAGAAATAATTTAATCAGGAAATGAGGACAAAAACCTTCCCCTTCCTCTTCCTTTTGTATATAATTTATTTGTTAAGGGAGAAAAATACGCGGAGTTTGTTTTCTTCTTTTTCCTCAGCTCATATCTCATTCCGCTTATTTTCTTCATTCTTTCACCCGTGCGGAAACATTCATTATGTGTAAACCCCGAGGAAGGAATACTTTTAAGTCACTGTCCGTATTGATTGCTTGATATTTTCTTGTATTTTCTTATTTCAGGGACCTTGATTCTGTTTCATCTTGGTTATTTGTTCTCTCTCTCTCTCTCTCTCTCTCTCTCTCTCTCTCTCTCTCTCTCTCTCTCTCTCTCTCTCTCTCTCTCTCTCTCTCTCTCTTTCTCTCCACTCATTTCTCGTTCATCTGCCTCTCCCTCTCCCTATTCTCCCTCCCTACATCTCTGATGCACATCCCTCCATCCTCCCCTTATTCTCTGCCTTCCCTCCCTCTCTCACTTCACCGCCTACTCCGTGTCACTTTGTCCCTGCTCGGTCCCCATGACACCGCTCCGTGATTTTGAACTAAACTACTCGTGCGTTTGAGTGCGTCTGTGTGTGTGTGTGTGTGTGTGTGTGTGAGAGAGAGAGAGAGAGAAAGAATGATTGTAGGAATAAATGTGCTGATTGTTACTGCTGTGATCTTGTAATATGTGTGTGTGTGTGTGTGTGTGTGTGTGTGTGTGTGTGTGTGTGTGTGTGTGTGTGTGTGTGTGTGTGTGTGTACCTGTATAAAGCGTTCCTTCCTTGCCCTCATCATCATCTGAGTCATGTGATTGACACGCGTGATAAAAGACTCACCCTTTAGAAAGAAAACACCTGAATGGAACGGGTGTAAGAGGTCAGTCTGCGCGGTACAAAAGGAAAGCGATGCGGGAGAAATAATTGCGCAAAACTGATGTATAATTATAAGCGGGCGACGTGGCACTGACGTTCACACAATGAAAGTCTGGAGTCGACTTGGCGAGGCGGCGACCACAGCAAAGCATTAACTAATACGCCTCTCCACCCGCCTCTGTCATCAGTCCACAGCCGATGACGTCCAGATCACAGGCGAGTCCGGGCTGTTCCTTGCCGGCTGTGGTAAAGCGCTACGTCTGTTGTTCCTTCTCTGGTTAAGAACGCTGGAAGTGTGTGTGTGTGTGTGTGTGTGTGTGTGTGTGTGTGTGTGTGTGTGTGTGTGTGTGTGTGTGTGTGTGTGTGTGTGTGTGTGGACGGCCAGACGAGGGCCCACCATCAGATAAAACACGCATGCATTACGTCCCGCCATTACGGTAAGTAAGACTCGTCCTGAATACTGCGGAGGATAATTAGCAGTGTCGTGTAAGAGACCCACAGAGCCTGAGCGCGTACAATGGACGCGGATCCGATATTGTGGCGGTGTGTTGGCAGAACAATAGAGGCGCCTTGCGGGAAGCCCTCCCTGCCCTGCCCTGCCCTGCCCTGCGCCGCCTGGCCACCTTGCTGCCCGGTACTCTTGCCACTGGTGGGAAAAAATGGCTTGTTACTCATCTTTATTTAATATGTAGGAATTACGATATTTAAGAAGTGGGTGCCATGACAAAATAAGTACCTGGTGCCCTCGTCATAGTAGTGAAACCCCACACACTGGAGGACACACTGCTTCCTTTTAGCTCAATACCACGAGCACCTCAGAGGCGGGACGGTTCGTGCTACTCTGATTCAGACAATGATACATTTTCGTGTTTGTTTTGCCGACGAGGCAGCCTGAGGGCGAGGACGTGCCGGGGCGGGGCGACACTGGTGATGGGAAACAGTAACTGTTGGGGGACATGATCCCTGAGGAATCCTGGGAAAGAAGAAACGTCATGAACTAGCTTTGTGAATGATTTTATATTCCTTGGAGACCGACCACAATCTTTAGATGGAAAGAAAAGTATTAAACATGTAAAGTCTCATAGTCAAATGAGTTAACGGGTTTGGGTCTTTAAAGAGAAGCCACTGACTGATGGAAAAATACTGA
Organism: Portunus trituberculatus; assembly: GCF_017591435.1. Taxonomy (NCBI): domain Eukaryota; kingdom Metazoa; phylum Arthropoda; class Malacostraca; order Decapoda; family Portunidae; genus Portunus; species Portunus trituberculatus. The sequence continues at coordinate 19,548,891 of NC_059298.1, read as the reverse complement.
ATAACAAACAGATGGTTGTAGCTTTGTTGACTGACCTACTCCATATTAAGAGAGGTCTTGCTCAGCCTTTTTTCTGAGGTCTTGCTGGTACCTTTTTCTTCATGAAGTTCAAGTCCTAGGTTGTACGGGCGGTACAAGGCGTGGAGAGGAGATCATAAACGGATTGGTAGGCGGTGCTTCAGGTGCTAAGCTCGTGTGTTGAGTAGAGTGTGCGAAATTCATTACTGTTTTATATTTCACCAAGCAGCATATCAATTATACATTTTTATAAACATTTAATAAACTATTCATATATCCATTTGTCTACATAACATCATATTGACATTTCCTTGGCTTTCCCTCAGGTATTGTTTGTGACGGAATTCATTCACTCATCACAGTACCGTCCAGTCCCTTCACTCTTCCATGTTGCCTCTTCCGTAAGTACTTAACATAGCCGTCCTGTCTCATAAGATATTTCTTACATATTTCCTTGCATGCAATACATCAGTCTGATTAATATGAGATTCAAATATGAATTTATGTAGAAATGTCATTATAAATATTACCTTTTCCTGAGTATTTACAGTACTTTTTTTTAGTAATGTAATAAAGATATGTCTCGTACTTAGGATGTTGTGGGAATCTCTTGCCAGGTGTTTGCTTGTTCCCGCCTGCCCCTTCCCTTGTACCCTAACCTCCACGCCGCCGTCCATTCATCTCACTTGTGTTAGTATGCATTTAACTATGGTTAAATACAACGAGGCATGAGTATAGATTGTGCAGGTACAACTTAATTGCACTAATGCTCCTTGATTTACTCCGGGGAGCGGAGGGATGGAAGTTGTTGAGCATTTTACACTCCTGATGCTAAGTGCTGATGGTGCATGGGATCCGCGTCGCCACCAAGGTAGCGTTCAGGTGACAGCATGTGTATTTTAGCCCTTCCCCGACCTGTCACCGTAACTCTCCCGACACGCCCTTGAGCCGGCCTTCGTGAACGTTGTAATTTGCTCGGTATAAAATGTTTTGTTACCTGTCCCCTGGTTCCCTTACTCTCTCTCCCAGGACGCAGCCAACATGAGCTGCACGGCCACCTCTTGCTGGAGGGAAAAGTGAAGTTCAAAGTTGTTTGGCTTTTGGATTCTAGCGTGTGACTTTGTCACCTTTCTCTGGTGGTGATGAGGTGTTCTTGTGTTGCTTTCGTGTGAGTGATTGTAGTAGACAATAATTGTTTTGAAGTAAGATGGGTATCCCATCAAAGGGTATTGCATTTATTTGAATTTTATTCTGATTACCATTAATGAAAATCTCTTTTTTTTTTCTCTCATATGGCTGTCATGAAATTCTTATCAATATTTTATTATCATTGTTATTATTATTATTATTATTGTTATTATTATTATTATTATTATTATTATTATTATTATTATTATTATTATTATTATTATCATTATTATTATTATTATCATTATCATTATTATTATTATTATTATTATTATTATTATTATTATTATTATTATTATCATCAGCATTATTACTATTATTACCGTTATTTCTGGGATGCTGCTTCACCTTTGATTAACCTTGACGTTTTCGTATTATGTGCATTTTTTGTCTTAATGAAATTATAAGAATTTTACATACAAAGCAAAATATCGATTCCAACGTAGTACATATCGCTTACTGCTGACGTTAGCTGGACATTCAACGTCACACATTTTGGACTCGAGGTCTGCAAGTCGACAGAGGTGTAGTTATTTTTATAAGCCGCCTCGGTATATTTTTTTCTAGTACTCACCACCTTGTATTTAGCTGACAGAACGATAATATTGCATTGCTTCCTCGCGTCCAGCTGGCCTGGCTGGACCTGCGAGTCGCGCTTCATGACTTTCACAGCTGTATCTATTACGAACCCTTTGTTCCCCTGCTGCCATGATCCTATCGTCTAATAACAACTAATAACTCGTCCACGTCGCCATGTAACTGCCAGCAACTCTCCGTAAAGAGGAATCTACCGTGTCTTAGTCACCGTTGTTTCGTCTCGTGGACCCTTCGGCGACTTAGAGGAGGCAAGGAGGAATGTCTTGTTTGGGGGGAGCCGCAGTTCCAGCCAACTGTTCCCTCGCACCGTAGAAAATCCTGATGCTTCCCTCACTCCCCTTACACCAATACACAGTCAGCTTTACCACACACATCTAAGCGTTGGAGGGAAATTCCTGCATACACGCCTCATACACGCCGCATTCTCACTGCATTACATGCCACCCTCACCTGTGCAAACGCGCCATAATCACTGCCAGAGATAGATTTTTTTTGTAGTGTTCTTCCGGCGATAGGTAGTGACGACAGGCACGATTCTCCACGACAACGGGGACGAAATTTACACTGCATTTTACGATGTGTAATAGCACGTTGGCAGCCTCGGGAAACATATCATGTGATCAGCCGCCGTCTCCTCCTCCTCCTCCTCCTCCTCCTCCTCCTCCTCCTCCTCCTCCTCCTCCTCCTCCTCCTCCTCCTCCTCCTCCTTCTCCTACGGGTCAGGGCGGGGAAGGAACAAGAGAGAGAGAGAGAGAGAGAGAGAGAGAGAGAGAGAGAGAGAGAGAGAGAGAGAGAGAGAGAGAGAGAGGGAGAGGTGAGGGCCGGAGAACAGTGAGCCTCCCAAGATCCTCTGCCTGAGAGACTGGTCGGTGTTTACACATCACTAAAGCACCTTGATTTGGGGGAGCGATCACGCCCTCCCAAGACGAAGCATTTAATAAATTCATTTGGATTAAGGCGGATAACATCTTAACTGGGGAAAATTTAGTGACGACAGAATATACGTGGGCAGCATCACCTGACAATGAGACTGATAGCGGCGGGGGACGAAGCAGCGAGGAGAAGAACGTCAGCGTAAAGAATTGGTGAAAAAATACTTGTAGCTTTATACTTAACTGATGAGAAGAAAAAAAAAAACGGAAAAAAGCGAAAATACAAAGACATAAAGATACTTTTTCTTTTATACAATGTGGGTGATTTAGGAAACTTTTTATGGCCTAGTGTGTTCTTATTCGGCATCACATGAATAACCGATAACTTTGCCTAACTGATAAAAGGAGAAAAAGAGTTTACACGTGTCTTTAGAGCAGCAAAGTGTCTTCTTTAGATACATATATATGACGGCAGCAACTTTTCTGGCCTACTGTGTCCTTAGTTGACGTCACATAAAGAACTATCAACTTTATTAGACTGATAAGAGAGGAAATAAGAGGTTGTTTGAGATTTTAGAGCATTGGTTATCTTTAAACATATGTAGGTGACGGAGTAAACTGTTGTGGCTTACTATGTCCTTAATCTACCTCACATAAACAGTTATTAATTTCATTTAGCTGATAAGACACGAAATGTGAGGTTACATGATATTTTAAAGCAGTAAGAGTCTTCTTTAAATACATATAGATGAAGGAAGAATCTTTGCTGATCCACTGTGTGCCCTTTATTGAGCTCACTTAAACAGTTAATAGGTATAATATTGCTTAATTGACGAGAAAAAAGGAAATGGGTGACTGCTTGATATTTTAAAGCAGTAGCAACCTTCTTTAAATACAAACAGGTGACTTAGTGACTTTGATATTCTCGTCAATAGTTTCTCGATTACTTTTCTTCCTTTCTGTCTGATTCGCTTCCTCGCTTCCTTGTCATGTGAAGGGAAGTTGCAGAGGGAGGGAAAGGAACGCGTGAGTGAGCAGGAGGTCCCGCCACGGATCATAACACATTACTTACTCCCTGGTGACCGAAGGAGTCCGGGAGGGGTTGGCTATTAAGGCCATTAAACGTAGTAACTCGGACCATTAGACGATCATCCCTAATTATATCTGGGCGTGCAAGGCGAGGGCGGAAGGGGAAAGGCTGGGTGTGGTCCGCGTTCTCATGATTTATATTGTATTACGTTCCGCTGGTGTTACTCTTTGGGGTTTTAAAAGTGGCATTTTATAGATACACTAGTTGCATTTTAGTGTGTGCTCTTTGTAGACTTTTATTTACTGTATATTTAAAGGTGTAGTCTTGTATTTCGTTATCCAGTCCTGATATCAGTCATTTATTAATGTTCAAATAAAGCGAATATTATAATAGACATCAGTTTTCAATTATATCCATATTTTTTATCTTATATCTCAAACCCTCATCAGTCAGTTTCATTGTTCATTCATTTTCTTGCCTCCCCAGTCCATTCCTTTTCCTCACCTCCTCTGCCTCTTCCTAGCCCTCATCTATTATCTCTTTCTACCCCACTTCCATCTGCTCAACTCGCCCACCTCAACACGGGACGCTATCTGTGTAAACAAACCATTTAATTGGTCTCATAAACTTCTAATCTCCGTTGCCGAAAAAAAATCCATTCTCTTATCAAATTTTCAACCCTCCCCCAAATTCTCTCTCTCTCTCTCTCTCTCTCTCTCTCTCTCTCTCTCTCTCTCTCTCTCTCTCTCTCTCTCTCTCTCTCTCTCTCAAATCTTCCCTCTCCATCCACCTACACACGCCTTTCTTAACCCTCATCACCTCCCTACCACCTTTTCCATCACACAGCTTCCCTCCTTCACCACACACACACTTTTACCGAGGCCCAGCGCCTCCCCCATCATCACCTATCTCTTCCCCTCTCACCGCCGCCAACGTCTCCCCATTCACAACGAACAGCGCCTCTCCTCCGCTATCCAGTGCTTCACCCTCACCACCCACACACGCCTATCCCCCAGCTAGCAGCACCTCATAAAAGTCCAGAGCCTGACCGTTTCACATTAGACTTGCTAATATACGGCCGCTTGCACCAGCACCTCCGAGGTCTTGAGTGGAGCGGAACGAGTGGAAACAAAAGTTCCTTCGAGCCTTCCTTTAATGAGGTGCTGGCGAGGCGTGGAGGCGGCGCGGCGCGGCACGATGGTGTGCTGGCGGTGATCCTGGTGATCCTCCCCCGCCCAGGTCACCCTCCACACGCAAACACCCACCTCACAAACAGCACGATAACGCAACATAGTTATCAACTCCAATATCTCATTGACAATACCATTATATTCTTACCCGGGAATAATGTGAGATTATACGGCTTTCGTGATTAATACGAAATGCATTATTGTAGTCAGACGCTTTCACGGCCTGATGATATAATCTGCAGCCTGAGGGAGGTAACTTGCCAGCCGCTCCGAGCCACACACCGAGCGGGGCCGGCAGGGGAGAAACCCACCTGCCCGCCTCATCACTCCACCCTCACACCACACCCACAGCCTCCACCCAACATCCAACACCCTCACCTCACGCCCAGTCCACGCCTCTCGCCCACTCCTCACCATGCGCCCGCCACCCTCGCCCAGAGCCCTTTTAGCCGGTGCTGGGACGGGACTCGCTGGGAGATCACACGAAGGCTGCGAACCAATCCCAAAGGGTGGTGATACCAGCCGTCTTAACATAAATCAATACCTTAACGAGCCTGTAACTACCCCGTCGGCCCCGCCTCGCGCTCGGGCTGCCCCACACAAGGGTTATGCTGCAGCGTGCGCTGTACGAAACAATATAATACCGCTGCAGGTTAGTGGAAGACACCGCTCAGGAGAGGCGTCCCCCACTGGGGCAAGTGACAGCATATTAATTGAATTTTAGCCATAATTTGTACCTGGGCAGGTATATCTTGCGAGTTGTGTTTGTCTTCCAGCAGGAGATGGGCGAGATAAAGTAGGAAGAAAGGTTATCAGCAGGTTGCCGCTTTGTTCTGCGAGGGATAGAGAAATGTTGAAGCAATGTTTGCTTTGCTGGGAATGTGAGCCTTGTCTGCTCAGGGCGGCCGCTAGGTGGCTCTCACCGCGGCGTGGGTCAATCGCGCTCCCCAAGGGATCTCCAGGGGCAGCGGCCGCGAGGCGAGAGTACACCATGCTTACACCGACTATAGGCTGAGGAGAGAGGGGTTTTGGAGAGGTTTTTAGAATACTTCATTCATCTTTTACGTTACATGTTTATTTCAACGCACACACACACACACACACACACACACACACACACACACACACACACACACACACACACACACACACACACACACACACACACACACACACACACACACACACACACACACACACACACACACACACACACACACACACACACACACACACACACACACACACACACACACCGCGTAGTGTAGTGGTTAGCACGCTCGACTCACAATCGAGAGGTCTGGGTTCGAGTCCCGGTAAGCGGCGAGGCAAATGGGCAAGCCTCTTAATGTGTGGCCCCTGTTCACCTAGCATTAAATAGGTACGGGATGTAACTCGAGGGGTTGTGGTCTCGCTTTCCCGGTGTGTGGAGTGTGTTGTGGTCTCAGTCCTATCCGAAGATCGGTCTATGAGCTCTGAGCTCGCTCCGTAATTGGGAAGACTGGCTGGGTGACCAGCAGACGACCGAGGTGAGGTGAATTACACACACACACACACACACACACACACACACACACACACACACACACACACACACACACACACACACACACACACACACACACACACACGTAATGTAAGTTTCGATGCGAAAAAAAAAGTCAACTTAATAAGTGTGAAATTCAGATTTAGTCTTGTATGAGAACTCAGCGCACACCCAGCGGATTGTGGTCATGCGTGTCACGTCTTGGCGAAATAATTATTAACAAGTGTGGAATTTTAACGACGATCGAACAGGTGTTTTGACGACTACCAAAAGCTTATTAAAACACTGCACTGAATATAATGAGTGTAAGCATAACTCAGTTTGCTTCCCCCACAGGTACGTTCCTCACTGGAAAAAAGAGGTGTGTGGGTGTGATGTGGAATTTATTAAGGCAAGTTTAACCAATCAAGGACAAATATAACACAAACTGAATTCTTACAAATAATGTGTTGTATTATATGCGAGTTTGCTTCCTCTTAGACGATCAGACGCTGGAGGTGAAGCAAAACTTTGTTTCATGCCCATGGTGCCTGACCTTAGTCAGCCTTCCACCTGCCTTCCCACCTCTTCTCTCCTTGGAGGTGTGGGAGGGGTGGGGGATGAGCGACGACGAGAGGGGGCGAGAGGCTAGGCCGTAGGGCATGGAGTCATTACCGGGCAGGACAACGCCTCATCAGCGCAGTAATAAATGTAGTGAGTTCGATTAGTCCACGGCGGGTCGGCGTGGGAGCCCCGATTTATGCATATTAGATGGGCCAATACCGGTATTACTGAGTACCGAGCCCAAAGGTCCATCCATTACCCGCGCCACGTCGCTAGTTAGCCCCGTTATCGCCCCGCCTGATCGTTCACGCGCATAGGCTCAGCCAGCAGCCAGGCACACGAAATATTTGGGACTATCTGTGAAGGATTCTGGGAGGCAGGCGTAACGCTGGAGGGCTTCGTCGTGTAGTGTACTGGGAAGTGTTCCGCCTGTCTGGTAGGTACTACCTCGAGGCGATCCGCAGGGATGTTGTCAGCCGCGCGTTCTGCAGTGCTGTGAAGGAAGGCATGGTCAGTAATAGACGAGTGGAAAGGACAAGGCTTATGCACCTTAAGTAGCTACTACACAGATTCATGCATTGGCAACCTTGACCAAAACAATATAAGGGAGGTGGTGGACCGTCTCGCCCACACTAATGGTTTACTGACGCAACTCTGCTTCCTTAAATCTTATCGCATCAGCATCATGGCGTCGTCCGTAGGTGTCAGGACTGTGATAATCAGCAGCTGAGGGATCGTCGGTATTAGGGGCGGCCAGTGACAGACGAGGCCAGGGAGGTGGCGGCTGAGGGGCCTCTTGTACTGGTAATTACCATAATTCCCCTGCCTGAGGGTGACCCTAACGAGACTTGTTTATAGGCGTTAACCTGCGGCCTCCTCGTGCTCACGGTAATGCTGAGTGATGCCGCCCTCATCTCCCTCATCACGCGCTCGCCCTCTCCCTCATGCCCTCATTCCCTCCCTGATGCCTTACAACCCCACCTATACTCTTATGCTCTTCCTCATTCCATCACACCATCCCGATCATCCAGACACTCCCTTTCACGCTCTCGTTCCTTCTCTTCCCTGATACTCTCACAACTTCCCTTACGCCTTTACATTCTCTTTCACTGTTTTACTTCCTCCTTTCCTGAAGACGTCACACTCTTTTTCAAGCCCTAACTCTTGTTGTAATGCTCTTAACGACCTTACTCTCTCCTTGACGCCCTCATACACTTCCTCTCTCACACTCTCATATTCTCCCTCACACTCACTTTGTGCTCATGATTCACTTCCTCGTCCACTCCCTCACCTCCCACATCAGTTTCCTCCTTCCCTCTCACCTGCTTGTGTTAGCCCCTGAGAGGTAATATAAACTGTGTCTGCTTTCTCTTGAGTTCTTTGGGAATGTGGGTAAAAACTTCATTATTCCACTGCCAAGAAACGCTAAGGAGTTAATCTTTCTTTCTCTCTTCCACTTGCACTGTTTATTTGCCGCTCACAGATTCATGTATTAAAGTTCCTCTTAAACCTCACCTTTATTCCCCACTAACGGCTCGTGATGCACAGTTGCACCGAATGAATAATATATCCCGCACGTCTCCTCGTCTCTTAACAAACCACTTCATTGTGCTGTTGTAAAATGAACCCTTAACATCGTCATAATATTTACCGCAATGATACGCTCCAGTACTCCAGTCAGAATCGGAGAGTTGTAATAAGTCCCAGATAACTGAATAGAATAATGGAGCTAATAAATCTACAATAAACTAACCTAATAAAGAAGAGGAAGCCCCCACGATAATAATAATGAGCTGCAGGGGAAACTTCACGCTTAATCAACTCATGTGTAGCGAGCGATCAAGTGGCTTTGTGTTAATGCAAGCCAAGGCTGCTCCTCTTTCTTCCCCCAGATCGCGTCTGGCTGCGATAAACAAGACGGCGGTAATGTCATGTCCGTGTATGCTTGACTGGTCGCCCCTCACACTACATACATATTTCTGTGTTCCCTCTCGTCCCGGCACGCTTCACCGCCCGCCTTGACATCGCAAACCAGTGATATGTCTCTCTCTCTCTCTCTCTCTCTCTCTCTCTCTCTCTCTCTCTCTCTCTCTCTCTCTTGCACGTGTGGTGTTTGTTTTTATGCTCTCTGATCACTTCCTTTTGTTGTTGTTGTTGTTGTTGTTGTTGTTAATGTTGTGAGTGTACTTCATTAATTAGATGTGTAGGTACAACATGGTCAATCTCTCTCTCTCTCTCTCTCTCTCTCTCTCTCTCTCTCTCTCTCTCTCTCTCTCTCTCTCTGTCTCTCTCTCTGTTTGTGTGTCTGTCTGTCTGTCTGTCTGTCTGTCTGTCTGTCTGTCTCTACTTCTCTCTCTCTCTCTCTCTCTCTCTCTCTGGACCAGGTGATTTGTGAGGTGTTCTCATATAATATATAGTTTATACTTGTGAAATCACTCCTTCTGCCTTTCCTGAGTTCAACGAATTTGCATTTCACTTGGATTTTCCCTGTTACTTGCTCTTTTACGCGCTGAAAACTATGCAGTAAAATTAGACAAAAGGTGAATTGCACAAGTAGTTTAGATATACCTGAAATTGATAATTTTGCTGTTTCTGTGTGAATAGAGACACATTTACTTCGTTATGGTGACGACATTTTTGTTGTAAATTTGATAAAAGAATAAGATTTACTGTAACAATAGAAAGATAAAAAGTGACGCATACGTTTATTAGACATTAACTTTCGCCAAATGATATCGTTTATGGTATTATGGCAAGATAATAATATTTACCTTATCAGTACTGAGATAAAAACCCTGTATCCGTTCATTACATTAACATTTTCTTCGATGTATCATTCCCTTCAATGCAATGTGATGATATTTTTAATCACGAAGTACAGACCGGAAGTTGCATCTAACACGCACACCTTCCTTCCTCTTTTTTCCTCCAGCAAACTCTTACATGACCAGCGCCACATCACCGCTACATGAGACCGCATTTCTCCTCAGCCCCAAAAAGCCACAACACCATAAACTTCACCCTACACAGCCCTTTTAACCTGCCTACCTCGGGACAACAGCCGCAGCGCCCACCCGAGACAGGGAGGGCAGCGGGGGATGTGTCCAGGACAATATTTAAACAGGGAATTATCCACGGTTACCGGCGGGTATTTGGAGCCATTTACAAGGTCTTTGTTGGCAAGTATTTAAGTGACAACTCACAAGCCCTAAACCCTGGCCGGACGGAAGAAGGTGGTGGCTGCGGCGGGTCATAAGAGCGAATTTTCCTAGAGTTCACCGCCTTGACTTCGCCTTAAAAGCGGTTTATTTGTGATTATCTGGCTCCACGCCGCTAAATTGTCACCTTCAGAGATTTATACACACATTCTCCGGCGACCAGTGTTCCAAGAGACCTGAGCCTCCTCCTTCTCTTCCTTCTCCTCCTCCTCCTCCTCCTCCTCCTCCTCCTCCTCCTCCTCCTCCTCCTCCTCCTCCTCCTCCTCCTCCTCCTCCTCCTCCTCCTCCTCCTACGCACTCCCGACGAAGAGGATCGCTTAATGTTACATCAGCATCGTCGTCATCGCCTTCTTCATTCGCATTCCTCCGTGGCAATGCGTCACGGCTCGTAGTGCAGGCGGCAGTGGTGGCAACTGGATGAATAACAAGCATTTCATTAGCACCGTGACTTTGCACTGCTTGAAAACATAAACTTAGGAGGCTGGAAATAAAGTTTGTGACAAATCACTACCTCTTACTGCCTATCACCACCCCTTACTTCCCCTCACGACTCCCTCATGAACCCCTCACGACCCCTTCACGACCCTCTTATGACCTCTTGCGATCCCCTGCCATTGCTATCGAGGTGATGGTGAATTCCTGGACACCTGGCCGCCCCACAATTTGCACCTCAGCCTCGTGGTCGCGGCTCGAGTGACCGTGGCGAAAGGGTTGCTATTGTTCGGCGCGTACAAGGCGGCGGTGAGAGCCAGCTTGTGTCTCTGCTTTCCTGTTCCAAGTCCATAAAACGCCGCAGCCTTTCAGCTCTCCGCCCTTTTATGCGTTTACCCTTTTTTTCTCCCTTCTTATTCTCACGCGGGGGGGATTAAATTACACCTGCTTTACCGGCCGTCTCGTGTCGCCCCGCAATTATAAGTTAACGCACCGTATCTCTTTCTTGTTACTCGTGAACGCTGTGAAGGTCCTCTCGCCCTCCTCTTCCTCCTCCTCCTCCTCCTCCTCCTCCTCTTTCTCCTCTTCTTCTCTTTTACTACCATCACTTTCCTTACATGTTTCTCTTCTCTTTTCTTTCACTATTTCTCCACCTTTTCCCTACATATTTCCATTTTCTCTCCTTCCTGGCATCTGTTCTCCTTTCTTTTCTTTATTAAATGCTTTTTTTTCATTTTTCCTTCATTGTTTTGATCTCCTTTGGTATCATTTCTTTACCCATATTTTTTTTTCATGTTTCTCTTTTCCCTTCTCCTTCATCTTTATTTTTCTGCCTTCCTTCGCCCTCCTCGGCAGCAGAGAGTGAAAGTAAAGTGTCTGTCACGATCGTCTTCCTTAAGCTGCGTTCCTGAGGCAATGAGAGGAAGGCGCACTGTGTGTATAAGGAATAAGGAGGTTAATGATTTGAAGTGACTGCCTTTATTCACTCTTGCCTTAATTTACGTTCCTTTTTTTTTCATTTTCTGGAGTTAGAGAAAGAAGAACGTGAATGAATGTGTTTAGAGCTCTTGGAAACTTCATGGTGAGGTGATTAATCCGTTATGCATTTAGAATTTTCCTGCACGTAAGTAAACCAGATGTATTTAATTTTTTTTTCTTTCTTATCTCATTCTCTCTTATTATATATTTTCTTTTGTTCCTTCCATTCGCTTCCCCTCACTGCGTATTTCTGCCTTCTGTTTTTTTCTCTTCTCTCTCCCTCCTAGTATCTCTTCTCGACTCTTATTTCTCCTCTCCCTTCTCTTCCTACTGCTGATTCCTCCCTCAGTTCATTTATTCATTCTTCCCTTTTCTCTTCTCTGTAATCCCTCTTCCTGCCTTATCTTCTTCACTTTCATTGATATATTCCATTTCCTCTCTTTGTTTTCTATTAATTGTTTATCTATTATTTTTCCTACTTCCTTCCTTCTGTCCTTATATTTCATCTTATCCTTTTTTTTTTCCTTCTTTTTCCTCCTTACTCTTCATTTCTTCTTCCTGTTTCAATATTTTCCCCTATTATATTACTTCTTATCCCTATTTTTTCCTTCTTTTCCCCTCTCTTCCCCTCATTTCCTCTTCCTGTTTCAACATTTTCCACTATCCTTTAGCTTTTACCTCTTAGAAAAGGCTTCTCTTCCCGTTCTTTCATTTCCCACTATATTCTACCTCTCTTCCCCTATTTCACTCTTTCTTCAATTCTGTGTACGATTCCTATCTTCCTATTCCTTTCTTAAATACTTTCACTTTCCTCTCATCTATTTCTCTTTTTTTCTTTTCCTTTCATCTCACTGTTCGTTTTCTTCTCAACCTCCTCCTCTCCCTTTCCAATAACCATTCCATCCTTCTCTCCTTGTCCTTCTCTTCCCCATAAGACCCACTTTCCTCACGGCCTCGTCCTAAAGTGAGACCATTTTCAACACTTAATCTCCTCAAATATCTCGGACTGCCCTGATTCTCTCTCTCCATTTATCTCCCTTTCGGTTTAGTTTCTCATTCTCTGTCTGTCGTCCGCATTCCTTCATCCCCTCCTCTTCCTGCTCCGCCTCTCTCGTGCCCCTCCTTGTCCTCTTCCTCCTCTTCGGCTGGTCGTTGTCAGGAACACGTAAGGAAACGACCGTAAAACTCATTGTAAAATCGGACGATGGTGTTAATGGTGACGGGAGACGTGTTAGTGACGAGGTGAACTGAGGAGTAGGTGGAAGAAGAGGAAGAGGAGTAGAAAAGATAGATGATAAAGAAGAGGAAGAGAAAGAGGAGTTAAAGGAGTAAGAAATGCAGAAACAAGAGGTAAGGTATAGATGAGGAGGATTAGATAAAAGGCAGCTGATAAGGATTATATAAGAGCAGGAAAAGACGTGTTGTTTGGCCAAGCCTTTGTTGTTATTGTTCCTGTTGCTGCTTTGGTGTACGCAGGGAACGTTTGTGTGTGTGTGTGTGTGTGTGTGTGTGTGTGTGTGTGTGTGTGTGTGTGTGTGTGTGTGTGTGTGTACGGAGGTGTCTTCGTAAAGGTGTCTCAAATGATATTACTACTACTACTACTACTACTACTACTACTACTACTACTACTACTACTACTACTACTACTACTACTACTACTACTACTACTACTACTACTACCACCATTACAACAAATAACAACTACCATTTTTGTTATTACTACTACCACCTACTACTACTGCTACTGCTACTGCTACTGCTACTGCTGCTGCTACTACTACTGCTGCTGCTGCTGCCACTGCTGCTGCTGCACTGCCATTATAACAAACAAGAACACCATTTCTGTTACTACTACTACTACTACTGCTGCTACTGCTACTGCTGCTACTACTGCTACTACTACTACTGCTACTACTACTACTACTGCTGCCACCACCACCACTACACTAACAACTGCCACTTCTGTTACTACTACTACTACTACTACTACTACTACTACTACTACTACTACTACTACTACTACTACTACTAGTATTACTACTACTGCGATTACTAATGTTTTTGTTGCTACTGTTGTTTTTGTTTTTCTTGTTATTATCATTATTATTATCATTATTATCACCACCACCACCACCACCACCACCACCACCAAAACAAGCTGTAAAAATCGTACATAAATCATATATATCGAAACACACAAACAAATAAGCTAAAATAATGGTAAAAAAGACCCAACACAAGGTAGATAAAGACCTTAAGGTGGAGAGCAAGAGGTGGAGAAGGAGAGGAGAGAAGAGGAGACAAGGAGACACGAGGAAAGATCAGTCTTCCTCAAGATCTCATTAAGATTTAGAGGTAATGACTTGCTCGGGATTAAGGAACACGTCGCCGTAATGCTGCTTCCTCCCCCCGCCCTGGGCCACGACACACCTGGGAGGAGGAGAAGGAGGAAACGGAGGAGCTTGAATTTATAGTAGTGGTGGTAGTGGTGGTGGTAGAAATAGTAGAAACAGTTGTTGTAGTAGTAAGTAGTAGTGGTGCTAGTGATAGTATAGCAGTAGTGGTGATGGTAAATTTAGTAGTAGTAGTGGTAGTAGTAAAGTGGTGGTGGTGGTGGTGGTAAATTTTGTAGTAGTAGAGGAGAAGTAGTAATGATAGTGGTGGTGGTAAATACACTATACATACTTTAAGATAAATAAAATAAGTTATAGGAAAGATAAGATGAGGCGTGGTACAAGTACAGATAATATAGATAAAGTAAGAAAAAACCAGGAAAAGATAATGATGGGGATGAGTACAAACAAGAAGGCAAAAAGAAAAAAAGAAAAGAATAGAAAAACAACAACAGTAATAACAAGGCCCAATCGATGAAAGAGGAAAAAGAACACTAGGATAAGATAAACCGTAGGGTGCATAAAAACGAGAAACTGAAAGTGAATAAGGATAAAAAAGGAGGAAGAGTCAACATTGCAGTTATGATATAGAGAGAGAAAAGAATAAAAAAAAAAAAACAGCATCAATAACAACTTCAACACATACACACAGAAGGAGGGAGAATAGCATTAGGATAAGGCGTAGGATAAGCAAAGACGCGTTGATTGGTCCTGGTGAGCAAGGGAAGACACAGGAGGAAGATTCAACATTGCAATGATAGAGAAAGAAAGGAAAAAAAACAACATCAGTAACATCTTCAACGCATACACACTGAAGGAGGAGAATAGCATTAGGATAAGGCGTAGGATAAGCAAAGACACGTTCATTGGTCCTGGTGGGCAAGGGCACGCACGTAGAATAGGCTCGCGAGGCCCACCACTAGTCGCCGCGCCTCGGGTACAGAAGCACCTCGCACGGAAATAGGAGGGGCGGGCTGGACGCATGTTCAGATTTCGTTACTCAAGGCAGACATGGTGTTTACTGATTACCCGGCCGATAATTGCTGGCTGGCGCGGGCTGTATGCTAACTCCCGCCAGATTTATGGTACTGGGGCTGCTGGCAGGGCTGGTGGTAGTAGTGGTGGTGGTGGTGTTGATGGTGATGGTGTAGGGATGAGTTCATGCATTAGTGTGGTGGTGATGAATGTGTAGTGGTTTGTTGTCATTGTATGGTGTTTTGATGTTCTGTTAGTGTGATTTTGTTGCTGATTTTGTCTTCTTTCCATATTGTTTTTGTTTGGTGTGTTTATTGTGTGTGTGTGTGTGTGTGTGTGTGTGTGTGTGTGTGTGTGTGTGTGTGTGTGTGTGTGTGTGTGTGTGTGTGTGCGTGTGTGTGTTTAGTGTTTGACTCTGTCTGTCTGTCTGTTTGTCTGTCTATCTGTCTATCTGTCTGTCTGTCTCTCTCTCTCTCTCTCTCTCTCTCTCTCTCTCTCTCTCTCTCTCTCTCTCTCTCTCTCTCTCTCTCTCTCTCTCTCTCTCTCTCTCTCTCTCTCTCTCAACCTATATAATCCATTCACCATCTCTATTGTTTCATGTGTCGCTTTCAATCTTTATTTTTTTCCTCTCTTCTGTGTCCTTCCTCTCTCCTCACCGCTTCACCTTCCTCCCCAATTCCTTCCTTTACTAATCCCGTTCGTTTCCACTCCATTATCATCCCTTGCCTTGCCTCATATGTTCATTCCCTCTCACCACTCTCCCATTCCTCCCTCCATCCCTTCCTCCCTACCTACCTGCCGCCCTTTCTCCCAGGTCTCGGCGCGCAGGTAGCAGGGGTGTTGCGGGTCGGGCCTCACCTGGGGATATTTATCACCGACTCCACCTAACTGGTAATTAAATTGGCCAGTTTTCTCGGCCTTCACCGCTAATGACTTGAGAAATTATAAGCGACGGGTGGGATGCTTGTGGGCAGAGCGGGCTGGGAGAAGAAGAAGGAGCTGGAGAAGAATAAAGAGGAGGAGAAAGACGAGTGTTGCTGGTGGTGGTGATGGTGGTGGTGGTAGTGGAGGTAGTAGTAGAATGTCTGAGCACGAAGGAGATGAGGATATGGGGGAGTTTATGAGAAGGCAGAAAGTGGTGGGAGCTAAGATTGTTTTTTTTTATTGAGGTTGTTTGTGGTGGTAATGTTGAAGAGGTTGCGTTAATGAAGGTTGTATAAGGGAGATGGAGGGTGTTATAGAGGCTGTGATAAGTAGATTGTAGAAGAAAGTCCGTTGTTAGGCTGTGCAGGGATGTGAGATTGTGAAGCTATGTGGGATTGACGTTATGATGGTGTTCAAGGCCATTCCGAGAAGCTAGTAAGGGGGTTGATATGGCATTAAATAGAATGTGATAAGCGATTTGGCTTCGAAGAGAACACTTCTTGAATGTGATGGCTTGTTTGACTGTGCAAAAGAAAATAAAAAAAAGGTATAAGGATGTGAAAATGTGTGAAACTGTAAGGCTGTGCAAGAAGAGTAATGTGTATGAGAAAGATGTTTCTTCTGATTTCGAGGCTGTCTAGAAAAAAAAAAAAAGAATAAATAAATGAAATAGGCTGGTAGGGGCTTGTATTTAGAAGGTGTGAAATAACAATTCTTAGTAAAGACTGCTTAAAGAATGACTGAGAATCTGAAATCTGCTAGAAGCTCAAATAAAGGAAATAATATCTATGAGAGAATGTGTGAGAGATATACATAAAGTACTTAACTTTTATTAATAGTATCAATGATAGAGACTAATTAATGGGTAGGTAAGATTATCAAGGTCGACCAGGAGCTCAAATGAAGGATATAAAGACATCACAAGAGAGTGAGAAAATATATGTGCAACAATTGGCATATACAAATAAGACTAATGCTTAAAAGTTTGTTATGGTTTAATGGAATGTGGTATAAGCTCTTATGAAGAAAATAAAGATGCCATAAGAGACTAAGAGAAAAATAAATATATACAGCATTTGATTTATATAAAACAAAATTACCATAACAATTATTACTTATGTTAACATACGCTTGGAAAAAAAATGAAAATACCATCACGACACTTGCCCAAATATAATGATGATATTTAAGACACATAATAAGAAAAAAAATGTATAATTACAGTTTTAAAGGACGTATGGAGAAGTGAATAGACAAGTGGTTAATTAGAGAGAGGGATGATATATATTACTCTGAAATTAATTAGGAGGGCAAGAAGTGAGCAGGTAATTTGGCTCAGTTCACTAACGAGGAAGAATAAGGAAAATTACACGCATACGATGGATAATTGTACTGAGAAATGGAGGTATGGTGACCCGAGAGAGAGAGAGAGAGAGAGAGAGAGAGAGAGAGAGAGAGAGAGAGAGAGAGAGAGAGAGAGAGAGAGAGAGATGGGCGTGTAAACCTCTCCAACGTGAAAACACTTTGCCATGCTTACTTTATTTGGCATTAGTACTGTAAAGATAGTGTGGATTGAGAGAGAGAGAGAGAGAGAGAGAGAGAGAGAGAGAGAGAGAGAGAGAGAGAGAGAAGACTTGACCAGACAGCGTTAAGACACCACAACTAAAACAACCAATAACGATGATAATTTTAATCAAAACAAAACATCGCCACTAACCACGGAGCCTCCTAAGTGCTGGTGAGGAGCGAGGAGAAGCTCTACAGGGACCAAGGAGTCTTGTTTGGCTTTTCTGGGGCTGATAATGATGATATGGGATGGTGCAAGACTATTAATTAATAGGCCAAGGATTAAAGGTTGTTTCGAGATATGATAGACATACGATACTTTAGGGCTTGTTTATTCTTAAGGTTTATTTTGTGGCTGGAAATGGAAGATTATCAATAGGGATGAAATTATCTAATACCTGGAGATGTGGTCTGTGGAAAGGCTATGTGTATCTGAGGTCTATTCAGTAGTGGCATGTTGGATAGGGTAAAGTGAGAATTAGACAGTAAATAGGACTCAGGATGATGAGAAACAGACATTGGTTTGTGGAAGATATAACTCTGATTTTCCTGGACTAGATGTGCTGTTAGTTTTGACTGGTTGGTCTAGAAATATAGATAGGGCAGCAAACGATGTGAGAATCTGACTGAAATAGAGCTTGAAATGTAACTGGGTGGATAAAGAGTAATTTGTAGTAACAGAAGCCTCAATACTTTTTCTAGGGCTCGAATATGATTGTGTCATCTCGTAAGTCTAGAAATACAAATGGTAGAGAAACTGGAGTGAGCACAAAATCAAAAGAACAAAGGCTTAGAGTGGGACTGAGGGTATATATATATAATGGCTTGTGGAAGGAATAACGTGTATTTTCTAGCTACTCTTAACTAGTAGGGTGACTAAAATTTAAGTTAGTACAAAAACGTGAATGTAAAATGTACAGGAAAGTGATATTAAAATGGGCATGGACATTGGAGGATAAAATTTGTTTTTTTTTTAAAGATTAATCTGGATAATTTTGGGCTGATTGTGGTGTTTGGGGCTAATGGTGAGACTAGAAATACAGGTAGTGCAAAAACAGGAGCTAGTTGGTGTTATGTATTAAGTTAATCGGTAAGTTGATTGGGGTAGGAGCTGAGGTGAATGGTGATAGGGTGGGCCGAGTTAGGTGGTGCGGGGCGAAGAGGAGGGGCGGGGCGGCAGCGTCCTCCAGGGCTAATGCATGAAGCAATTATCACCGCCATGAATCATCCCCTTCACGATCCCGAATAAGTGGGAGGCGCTGCTTAAGGTGTGTGTGTGTGTGTGTGTGTGTGTGTGTGTGTGTGTGTGTGTGTGTGTGTACTATGAGGAGGATGATACTTGTTATTCTAATTGTTGTCTTCCATTCCTTTTTGTATATTATTTATGCAGCAAGTAATTACATAAGGAGACTTAATGTATATGCGTTGCTTTAATCTTTTATCTCCCTCTCGTGAAGTGTTGTCAGTGATTCAGTTCCTCCTCTACTTTAAACATCTGATAAAAAATTACCTGTGGCTTTAATTGTTTCTGTATTCTTTTGATTCGTTCACGGGAGGTAATACACATAATAATACGTTTAAATTGTTGTTTCCTTAAGACTGTTTAACATTTGCGCTTCACGTCTTAACCCTTTGAGTATCATGACACGTTTCCATATTCATTCTGCTTACTATTTGGTGATTATATACAGCTTCAAAAACTTATGTGGGAGATTAAACTAGTGAAGACTGTGGCCATTAATCATGTGACCTCCATAGACCCTTCCTAATGTAAATAAAATGGTCTAATTGTATACAAATTTCAATGTAAAAATGTGTCCCAGTAATGAAGGGGTTAATATCACAGCACTAAATCATTCATACAAATCACATAGAGAGAAAAACATAGAGGAAGAACAAATGTGAAGAGCATCAGGCTTGTATATACAGAAAAAAAAAAAAAATAGGTTGGGAGAGATTATCTTTATAAGATTTA
Organism: Portunus trituberculatus; assembly: GCF_017591435.1. Lineage (NCBI taxonomy): Eukaryota > Metazoa > Arthropoda > Malacostraca > Decapoda > Portunidae > Portunus > Portunus trituberculatus. Next base: position 19,529,446 of record NC_059298.1, on the reverse strand, counting down.
ATATATATATATATATATATATATATATATATATATATATATATATATATATATATATATATATATATATATATATATATATATATATATATATATATATATATATATATATATATATATATATATATATATATATATATATATATATATATATATATATATATATATATATATATATCCTATTACTTAATTTATTACCTTAACTATTTCCCACCAGTTTCTCTTTCTTCACCCTCAAAAAGCGTGTCAGAAAGCAAGCGGTAAGAGGGTGAAAAGAAAGGAAGAAGGGAGAGAGAGACCGTGTAATGAGATAGTAATAGGCAGCCTTGTTTACCTCCTCAATACCTCTGTCTCCTCCCATCACTGCCTCAACCACCGCAGCCGCCTAGGGGGGGATGGATGTGAGGTGAAGGAGGAGCCCAGGGAACGAAGATGAATATTCGAGGAAGTCAAGGAGGTGGAGAAGCTGAAGGAGGAGGAGGGACCCAATAGAAAACAAAGGTAGAACAAACATAAGACAGAAAGTCAGGGGTTATATGGCAACCCAGCAGCATCAGAAATTATGTCCCTATGTGGCTGTATCGGAACTAATTCTAACTACCTGACAAACAAGAGAAGGAAAAGGAGAAGGAAGAAGAGAAGAAAGATAAGAAAAAGGAGTAAGAGTGGGAAGAGAAAATAAAAAAAAGAGAAAGAGGAAGAGGAAAAAAAATGATAAGACGATGATGGTGATGAGGAGGAAAACGATGAAGATGATACAAACGTTATCTGAGAAGAAAGAGAACCTGTTGATTATTTATTCGTTGTGATGCCCCGTGGCTGGCTGGCAGGCTGGCTGGCTAGTGGCTGGTGGCTGACTGACTGGCGGCTGGGCGTGTGTCGACCGTACCATTATCTTCATAAATGGAGAGGAAACAAACACAAACATGGGCAAGACAAAGGAGGAACAATACAAGCTCTCATAGAAACACACTCACGTAGAAAAAAAGAAAAACAAGAGAAATAAGAAAAAAATGTAAAATGAAGACTTAGGATTGTTAGGCACTGTAAGGAATGAGTTAGTTAAGGGATGTTTTAGAATATGTTTAGTTGCTTGTAAGGAAAATTGACTTCTATACATGATAGAGATAGAGAGAGAGAGAGAGAGAGAGAGAGAGAGAGAGAGAGAGAGAGAGAGAGAGAGGATCTATATGGAACGCTCGTGGCTTTGTTCTTCCCGGTTTCCAGTACGGTCATTACGAGCCGCCCACCTAATGACCTCACCCTTCGGCCAGTCAAACAACAATTTTCTGCCTGTTGTCCCTCGCCATCAGTCACGGCCACCGCTTGTAGAAAGGAACACTTGTGAGGCAGTTTTGAGTCTTTGGATCGCATCGTCACCTTAACTTCATTTGCTTTAACATTTCCAGTGAGTTATTGTTGTTTTTAATCCCTTCAGTACTAGGAGACATTTTTATCTTTATACTTGTGTACGATTAGACTATATTCTTGAGATTAGGAATGGTCTATGGAGGTCAAAAGATTAATGGCCGCAGTTTTTCACTATTTTAATCCCCCACATAAGTTTCTGAAGCTGTATAAAATCACCATATAGTAAGCAGAAGGAATATGAAAAAAAAAACGTCATGGTACTCAAGGGATTAAGAGTATTTTCATTTACGACCGATGGTTTTAATCAGTGGATAGATCCCAATGCTTTAAAAGTTTCAGTTTTATTGGAGCTTTCAAGGAAGTTGTCATAATTCGAGCGTTGATTTTACAAGAATTTTGTGTACTGAATTGACAGAAAACTCACAAGATTGCAAATAATAATCACGATGGTCTTTGAAAATAGTCACCACACACATACACACACACACACACACACACACACACACACACACACACACACACACACACACACACACACACACACACACACACACACACACACACACACACACACACACACACATAATTAACTTTTACCCACACAAGCATATCTTACATTTCACCGACCCTTCTTTACCCTAACCTTACCTAACCTAAGCTAAAGTAACCATATCTAAACTAACTCAAACCACCCTCACTACTTCCGCCATCACGACCAAGCAAACAACCTTTTAAACCCATCGTACATACCAACTCACACCCATCACGAATCCATCCTGTAGATAATTTTATGATGATTGATGGAGGAAATCTAATGTGAAGGAGAAAAGACATATTCCACTCACACAGTTCTCCTCTCCCCGTGACTAACTTAGAGTGAGCATCGCAAGAGGAGGCGGGGAATCAGAATAAGGAGAGAAGGAAGGGGTAGGTGAGGAGCGGTAAGAATGAGACAAGTGAAAGGACGAGGCGAGTACAATGGATTAGCGATGGGAACTCAGACGCAAGATTATGGAGAGTGTGAGGAACAAAGCAAATAAGTCAGGGAGGCTGGAGGGAAAAGTGTGAAGAGGAAAAGACAAGGAGAATGAATATGTTAAGATTATAAAGTAAGAATTAAATTCATTGGATCTAATAACCAGTGGAGGTTGGAAGGAGCGAAACAAGTGAGAAAGACGAGAAAAATCAGGAAAAAAATTATATATATATATATATATATATATATATATATATATATATATATATATATATATATATATATATATATATATATATATATATATATATATATATATATATATATATATATATATATATATATATATATATATATATATATATATATATATATATATATATATATATATATATATATATATATATATATATATATATATATATATATATATATATATATAACGAGACTAGGAGAAAAGATAAATCCGGAAGCTAAGGAAGAAGAATATGTGAGAAATATGAGAATAAGAAATATGTAAGAGGATATAGAAAAAAAATATATAAATAGAAGATAAAAAAAACTAAATGAGAGAGGAAGGTAAAGAGCAAGAGGGAACACGAGGTAAAGACCATGAGAAGTAAGAATGCGTAAGAATATATAGGAAAAAAACAACATCAAGGAATTCTAGGTGTAGGTAAAGAGTATCTGTTTATCTACCTTCCACCTGTGATGTACGATGTGTGAGAAAACGAAATGGATTGAAAAAAGTGGGGTGGAATAGAATAACATGAGGAGATGAGAGATTAACAAGACCGACGATTTAGTATGTGAGTCGAACATTTTCATACATACTTGTTATTTTTTCCTCATTATTTTCATCTCTTCTATCAATGTCAGGGAAGCGAACAGAAAAACACAGAAAGAGAGAGAGATAGAATGAAAAAAGCTGGGTAGGAGCGAGAGAAACGAATTGAAAAAAAAACAAAAAAAACACGAATATTCTGCGGTTTTGATACATAATATTTTTTACTCATTATTTCTAACTCCTCCATTAGTGTCACTGGTGTTAATGGATGGCCGAAAGAGTGTAGGCCGCGGCGTGGATCCCTGAGGCACACCGGGGGTATAAATATGTTACCAAGGGACGATGTGCGAGATCCCACCGCTTCCCGTTACTGGCTTGTTTTGCTGCTGGAGAGAGAGAGAGAGAGAGAGAGAGAGAGAGAGAGAGAGAGAGAGAGAGAGATAAGGTCCATATAGGTCATAATATATTAAAAAGTTGCTATGCCTCCAATATTTAGTACCAGGTGAGAGAGAGAGAGAGAGAGAGAGAGAGAGAGAGAGAGAGAGAGAGAGGAGGGCGTGTGGAAAGAGGAGGTGATCAGTCAGGTCTCTCGGCAGCTTCGGGACACCAACCAATGATGACCACAATTACTAGTGAGAGTTGGCCTCTAAATAACTGTTATTCACACGCTGGAATGTAAATTGTCTTGGTACACCTTAGGCGAGAGTATAGCGAAGAGGAACAGGTGCTGCTGATGGTGGTGATGGTGGTGTGGGGGTGGGAGTAGTGATGGTGGTGATGATGCAGACATGTGGAAGTGTGATTGGTGTATAAGAGTGGATATTAAGGAGCTTTTTTTATGTAGTGGAGTTTGATTGTTGCTGTGGAGAGAGGTGGTTGATGTGTGTCTTTTGTCTGTCTGTCTGTCTGTGTGCCCGCTGGTGGTGGTGTGGTGGATAGGAGGGATGGAGGGAGGGACGGACATGAGAAGTGAAAGGAAGGAAAGGAGGAATTAAAGCAGGTCACTTTATAGAAGAGGCTTATGCTTATGTAGATGATCTGTTTTGTAGCTTTCGAACATTGCACTTTTTTTTTTCTTTTACATCCTTTCTATCGATATAATTAATGACTTGTGGAGTAGAAAAGGAAAAAAATGATGTAAATATCCAAGCACTTTTTATCACTTCAATTTCTCCATCATTTGAACATTTGAGTTATCCATTATCAAACCGTCCATGTAATATCCACAACACTGGATAGCATACTTCTTCAAATCATTCTTTAGGAAAACACGCAAAAGATTAATGTCAAGAATATGATGGTTTTAAGCCTCAGTATCTGCAGTGCTGCCTCTCACACTCGCATCCCAGACAGGACCTGGATCACTTAGCAGTGCATTAAGCTCCTCCGGGGGAGCGTGGCGTGGGTATAACCGGCTGGTAATTACAGGAGTGGCAAGAGTTGTCAGTCGCGGGGAGGGAGTGAGTGTCTGCCTTGCTCCAGTTCGCCTTGACGCACCCCTCGGCTTTCTTACTGACGGAGGATAGGCCGCGTGATGCCTGCTGATCAGCTCTGATGGTAATAACTACCTCCTCCTCCCGGCCAGTAATTACCAGACTATTACAGTGTCAGGCGGGGGGACACTGACTGGGGAGCAGGAGGAAAAACAGGGGGAAGAGGAGGAAGCATGAGCGTCACCAGCAGTACCAATAGGTGAGGCTGATAGATTTTTATGTTCAGGTGATTGTTTACTTTCCCACAGCATCGTGAGAGGGGTGGCTCGAGAGGCAGGAGAGAGAGAGAGAGAGAGAGAGAGAGAGAGAGAGAGAGAGAGAGAGAGAGAGAGAGAGAGCCAGGTGCAGGTATTACACATGATGGACGAGACAGTGTGGAGTCTCTCGTAAATTAATGTATGATTTACACCGATAGAAAGATGAATTATTAAGCATCACTCACCTGGCAACAAATTATTACAGGTGTGGCGACAAATATTCACATTGTTAGTCTCTATGTGGCATGTTTCCGTTTCTTCGATTGTGTGATATACTTGGAAGATTGTCAGTAGAAGTATTAGTAACTCATTAAATAACTCTTGATTAAAAGTTCCATTAATTTCTGCATTGTCCTTGTAGTTATCGTACTAGTAGATAAAGGTAAAGAATTGATATGTGAAATAGTCTTTTATAATTATTTTGTCGTTTTCTTCTCTATTATGATATTTCCTGTTCTATATTTCATCTCCCTGCCTTGTTTGTGCACCGAATTCTTCATATGCACCTTGCCCATCTATACCCTTTGACTTCTACACATAAGGCGTGCTCCGGTGATGCTCTCCTGCCTCCCCTTCCCTCTCCTTACATACACGTGGCATTCACCACACACCGGTCTAACCCTGCCTGGAGACACGGATCCCACATCACCCTTGCCCTTATCTACATCCACTTTAATTAGTACAGGTGTGTGAGGCTTGATGAGGATATCTCGTCGAACAATTATTGCCATAAATAAGCTGATGATGATCTATGGTAGGAATTGTGTTCGTGGCGCCACATTTGTTGTCACACCTGGCGAGGAACACAGGTGTGTGTGACCTACAATTACGTCTCTTTTCTCCACTTTTAGCGTTTTACAGCAAATACACGGTGTCATACTTGTTACCGATTTTCCTTATTTTGTAACGAAAATTTCAGAAGGAAAAGATATTGAGATCCATACATAAGCCGAGACTTTGAAGACCATGTGTTGAGAAGTGAAAGAAAACGGAAAAATGATAAGACCATTAAATCTCCTTTGGACCTACGTGATGAGTCTTTAGAAATTGATATTGCGGATCCATAAGCTGAAGGTTCTCAAGCAGATTTATCATACGACGAATTCAAATTGCGAGACAAACTACACAGGTGACAACACGATTTAGTTTATTTTGCAACTAAAACATCCTTAAAACATGTTGTAAGCATTCATAAGTAAAAAGTTTTTGTCAAGAGAATTTCCTTCTGGATTATATATAGATATCAAAATATATAAAAAAAAACACTTAGGTAAAAAAAATTATTAAGGTATTCCTCAGGTGGATGACTTACTACTACTCGGAGATTCCTTTGTTACATCTCGAATTTCCATGACAATGAGGCGAGACTCATCTGTCATTTGAACAATATTATCCATGAGATAAAACACCTGCTAGGGGAGATGCTGGGTAGTGTTTGGCTTGACCAACAGATGGAAGCTAAATTTGATTCACAGTGGTGGCGGAAACGATGACTTGATGCCGAGAGAGAGAGAGAGAGAGAGAGAGAGAGAGAGAGAGAGAGAGAGAGAGAGAGAGAGAGAGAGAGAGAGAGAGAGAGAGAGAGAGAGAGAGAGAGAGAGAGAGAGAGAGAGAGAGAGTTGATAGAATTAGCAGTAGGAGAAGTTGTGACGGTGGTGGTGCTAGTGAAGGTGAATGTGGTCGTGGTGGTTGCCTTGGCCAAGGTTTAAGTGGCTGTGAGGGACATGAGAGGCGCGATGATGATAGTTGCGGGGAAGGGCGCGTATGTGTGTGATGAAGTGTGGCAAAGCGGGAGGTGCCTATCGAGCATGGCACGAGTATAGAATTAGCTGAAGCAAGGAGAAAGGAGAAAGAGATGGAAAAGGAGAAAGGAAAGGAGGAGAAGGAGATGAAGGAAGAAAAGGAGGACAATTATAAGAAAACGTAGATGAATGAGGAAAACCCATAACAGTTGATACATGAGACAGATGAAAAATGTAAATAAAGGAAGTCAGAGAAAAAGGAAAATTTGAGAAGTAGAAGGAAAGAAAAGGAGGAACAGGAAGAGGATATGTACGAAAAAGAGGAAGACAAGGAGGACAAGTAGAAGAAAAAGATAGCTTTAGGAAGCAACCTCTCTCTCTCTCTCTCTCTCTCTCTCTCTCTCTCTCTCTCTCTCTCTCTCTCTCTCTCTCTCTTTCTCTGTCTGTCTTTTTGTCTTTTTGTCTTTTTGTCTGTCTGTCTGTCTGTCTGTCTGTCTGTCTGTCTGTCTGTCTGTCTGTCTGTCTGTCTGTCTCTCTCTCTCTCTCTCTCTCTCTCTCTCTCTCTCTCTCTCTCTCTCTCTCTCTCTCTCTCTCTCTCTCTCTCTCTCTCTCTCTCTCTCTCTCTCTCTCTCTCTCTCTCTCTCTCTCTCTCTCTCTCTCTCTCGAACACTTTTTGAGAAACTGATGTGAAAACCTGCACGTGTTTTTTTTTTTTTTAGTGTCTTGTTGAGCTCAGAGAGAGAGAGAGAGAGAGAGAGAGAGAGAGAGAGAGAGAGAGAGAGAGAGAGAGAGAGAAGTGTGTGTGTGTGTGTGTGTGTGTGTGTGTGTGTGTGTGTGTGTGCGTGCGGGTTTGCGTTGATCATTCTTTCCTTGTTACGTTTGTGTTTGGTTTGTCATCACTGATCGGATGCCAAAAATAGGAACTCCATCCTTTTTCGTAATAGTTCTGTTGTTTTTACTTTTGATATTTTTCCGAGTATTATGTAGCAGATGCTTCCTGTTGTTATATCAGTCTTGCCTCTCTCTCTCTCTCTCTCTCTCTCTTGTGTCGTATATTGTCATTAGTCTATCTGTTTTCAAGGCACACCTGTAGAGGGGATGGGGGGTCACCGACATTGCTGCTGCAAATTTTGCACTGTTTTGTCTGTATTTTTTCTTTTTATCTCTTTTCATACCGCAGACAAGCACCATCACAAATCATACAGCCCAGAATCATATGTTTGGTTACGTGATGTACAATCATATTTTTCTATTTTTTCTTCTCTCTCTCTTTTTGATCAGGTATTTTTGTGCATCAATCACTTAATTCTGATCGCTGAGTTACATACAAGTTTTGACTGGCTGGCAGTTTGTACTTGCCGCTAGTAGCAAACTGTAAGTGTGACATGACTGTATTTACTCCATGCTATTTTCCGCTCTTGCTGATCACACATTGTTCGCATCAGAGCAAAATTTCTGTGTGAGTTACTGACTTTCCTCTAGTCAGTCCCTCACAGCTGCCACGTTTGCATGACGATAGCTAGGTTACCCTCACAAAACTTATGTATGTATATTGAAAAATGCCGTGCTCTTTTCGCTCCCGAGGTTTCAAAACATCTCGCCATTTTGGACTATTGTCTGTTAGGATTTGAACTTCCGTGGCTCTTTTTTTCCATGTCGTTTTGTTGCCCTTTTCCACATCAACCCTTACATTAAAAGCATTATCAGAAAGTGATGTAGGTCTCCATAGTCACGCATGGTGGTTCCTCTGGTGTGAGGTGTTGAAACATTAGTGTGGGAAAGTGGTGAAGTGTATTTCTTATCCTCGACCTGTTCTCGGTGTCTCCACCATGTAGTCTGAACTTCAGACGGTATTCGATGATAGTGTTGACAGAAGCTTTTAAGTGAAATTAAGCGTTAAATTGGTAAATGCTTCCTCTTTACGGGCATAAGTGAATAGTAACGCCAAGCTGTTTCGTTGACGCGGTGGTCGCTCCTTACCACCAACACCACCACCATCGCCACCACCACTGCCACCACCACCAGCGAGCATTGGTGTCAGTATAACTCATTGATTTATGTGACTCCTTTGCTGGCTGCCTCGTCACAGGTGAAGGGAGCGGGGTTCAATTCCTTGGCCCGAGGGGACTGTCGGGCGCGGCTCCCTTCACTCACCCTCCATCACCTTGCAAGATACTCCATCAGGGACGTGGGTGGTGCCTTCAGATGCAACGCTCGTTGAGTCTAATTAGTGATGGTGGTGGTGGTGGCTGTGGTGGACGCCCTCATTCTTGGCTGCTTACCACGGTACACACTCACAAAAAACACCAACACCACGGTGTGTCTGGAGCAAATATTCACGTCTCGGTGTCCTTAATTGCGAACATGTACTGACAAGTACAATAAAATGCATCAATCTCTGTGTCTTATTTTCATCTATTTCACTAAAGGTAGGTGTGCTCGTATGTACATCTCTCTCTCTCTCTCTCTCTCTCTCTCTCTCTCTCTCTCTCTCTCTCTCTCTCTCTCTCTCTCTCTCTCTCTCTCTCTCTCTCTCTCTCTCTCTCTCTCTCTCTCTCTCTGTCTCTCTGTCTCTCTGTCTGTCTGTCTGTCTCTCTCTCTCTCTGTCTGTCTGTCTGTCTGTCTGTCTGTCTGTCTGTCTGTCTGTCTGTCTGTCTGTCTGTCTGTCTGTCTGTCTGTCTGTCTCTCTCTCTCTCTCTCTCTCTCTCTCTCTCTCTCTCTCTCTCTCTCTCTCTCTCTCTCTCTCTCTCTCTCTCTCTCTCTCTCTCTCTCTCTCTCTCTCTCTCTCTCTGTCTGTCTGTCTGTCTGTCTGTCTGTCTGTCTGTCTGTCTGTCTGTCTGTCTGTCTGTCTGTCTGTCTGTCTGTCTGTCTGTCTGTCTGTCTGTCTGTCTCTCTCTCTCTCTCTCTCTCTCTCTCTCTCTCTCTCTCTCTCTCTCTCTCTCTCTCTCTCTCTCTCTCTCTCTCTCTCTCTCTCTCTCTCTCTCTCTCTCTCTCTCTCTCTCTCTCTCTCTCTCTCTCTCTCTCTCTCTGTCTGTCTGTCTGTCTGTCTGTCTGTCTGTCTGTCTGTCTGTCTCTCTCTCTCTCTCTCTCTCTCTCTCTCTCTCTCTCTCTCTCTCTCTCTCTCTCTCTCTCTCTCTCTCTCTCTCTCTCTCTCTCTCTCTCTCTCTCTCTCTCTCTCTCTCTCTCTCTCTCTCTCTCTCTCTCTCTCTCTCTCTCTCTCTCTCTCTCTCTCTCTCTCTCTCTCTCTCTCTCTCTGATCAGAAATAAACAATGGGAATAATTCCTAGACATTGAGGCACAAGACTTCAACATATGATGCGTGACTCAGCTGCTGCTTGTGAAAGACTGCTCTTTACATCCATAAATTGCCTATTATGTCATACATTAAGCATTTACTCGTCACCTCGTCCCCTGGCGTCCTCCCCTCCCCGTCAAGTGGCTTGCGGTGGTCGGCAAGGGCGGGGAGGGGAATGACTCACACCGTAGCCCAAACGCCTTCCTCTGGCTGGTCAGCACGGGCGAGGGTGGCCAGCTGCCGGGGAGGTGGTGAGGCAGGCTCGGGCTACCCTCCCTGTTTGTTTGCTTTCCTCTGGGCCGCTCACTTACCGCCGGTTTGAAAATAATCAGAGCAGTCTTTCTAGTAATGGGAGTGGTTGTAGCTCAGGGATGTGGCGAACTAATTTGTATTTTAGTGCATTTACGTCTTTTTGAGTGAGCCCGGGTGTGGCAGGGTGGGGCAGGGGTGGGAGGAGTGGAACAGCACTTAGGTGGAGCTCCCTAAGAATGGGCTGGTCTCTGTACAAACTTAAGTAGAAATAAATCTAACACTAACAAGATATTTGTGGATATTTTATCAATTATGATTGATGTACGAGTGTTGTTTTTATTGTGTGGTGCTAATTTTTAGGACGAGGTAGAGTGAGAAGTGAAAGTGCGATGGAGAGGTGTGATTGAATGATAGAAACGTAATTTGTCCTTCAAAATATTTTTTTTATTGTCATTTCCCGGTAATGTTGTTCAGTGTTTCCTTTCCTTTAACATTGTTTAAACATTGATGATAAAAGGAACAAAATCAAGTCGTTATGAGCCAGATTAGTCGTCCACAATCCGTGAGTCAGTTTTAGTCAGGGGAAAATAGGTTAATTATTATAATTCCATTTATCTTTCAGTCTGGCCACTCCCTTAATCAGTTAGTCCATTAGTCAATAATTCCATCAACTCGTCAGTCAGGTAGTCACTCCATAATTAGTCAATCAGAAAATTTATCGGGCTATTTTTCATTCAGATCGTTTATTTGTAAATCAGTCAGTTGATCAGTCAATCAGTCCATCAGTCAATCACTCAGTAAGTTAATTAGTCTATTGATCTTTCAGTCAATCAGTCACAACATTAATCATTCAGCCAGTCAGTCAGTCAGTCAAGCTATTCAAGGATTCACACCCAGGAGGAAACTGATGAAAGCTTCTTTACCGAACAAATGGTCACCAAAAAGCTGCTCTGTGCATCCTCACATCTGCCGTCTCGCCACTTGTATTCCTTGCTGTTTCACCGCAGCCGCTGCTGCTCCCCTGAGTAGATGGGCAAGTCAATAAAACAGTGTAAGAAGCAAGCGTGACTCACCACCTTTCTTAGTTGCTTAATTTCCGGAGTTACACGACGTTTCTGTTGAAAGATATTACTCTGACTCAACAATAGAGAATATGTATAATGAACTGTACGACGATTCAATTAAATAGTCAGCAAACCAATTTGTCTAGTGAGTGAGAACAGTCTTATTTATATCGTGCTTTTAATATTTCAATACTAACAAGAAATAAAGGAACTGCAGTGATTCTTAAGCGGTGGGAAACTTCAAACAGACTTCATATAACTAAATAGCGTATATAGTTTACGATGCATCAATTCCTTAAGTAAATATAATCTTTTTATTCAGTTCCCTAACTTGGCCGGGCTGGCAACACTCTGGACACTCGGTATTCTAAACACAGCAATGAACGTATAATTCCTTGTTGGGTTGCGCCTCGGCCGTAACCCGGATCACTTGGCAGATTAATGGACGGCAGGGCTGAGACGTGGCCTCCCTTGCGATCCGCCTGTTATCCCCTACTTCCTCACTCCTCCCCCGCTGCTCCTCACCACACCGCTAACCCCGGTGGGGAGGGACTCCGAGGGGCTGATAGTCGGATGTATTATCTTCATGTAGCCAAATTCAACGCCTGTGATGGCCTAGAATAGAAATGTTGACCATACATAACCATAGGATATTGGTGTTGGAATTCCTGTGGTAATCGTTATCGTTGTGTGATTCTGTGTTGTCTTGGTGTTGTTTCGTTGATTGCTGTTTAAGTATATGACTGAAAATTTGATCTCTCGGAATGTCTTTCCTGTTCTTCTTTCACTTCCTTCTCTTCCTTTTCATTTTCAGCCTTTCTTTTTATTTCCTTCTCTTTCTTCTTCTCTGCTTCTTCATTTGATTCTTGGAAATGAAGTGAAGCAGACAGTATAATGAATACCTCACCTGTTGCTCTTTCTTGTTACTGGCACTTACATGTACAATTTACGAGGAACACCACACACACACACACACACACACACACACACACACACACACACACACACACACACACACACACGGCCCGGTAGCTCAATGGTTAGAGCGCTGGCTTCACAAGCCAGAGGACCGGGGTTCGATTCCCCGGCCGGGTGGAGATATTTGGGTGTGTCTCCTTTCACGTGTAGCCGCTGTTCACCTAGCAGTGAGTAGGTACGGGATGTAAATCGAGGAGTTGTGACCTTGTTGTCCCGGTGTGTGGTGTGTGCCTGGTCTCAGGCCTATCCGAATATCGGAAATAATGAGCTCTGAGCTCGTTCCGTAGGGTAACGTCTGGCTGTCTCGTCAGAGACTGCAGCAGATCATACAGTGAAACAGTGAAACACACACACAATAACCTGAAACTAGAAACCCCTCCTTGCAATACTGTTCATAATATACCGTAACCGTGTCGAGAAAAATAAAATAGTGGAGAAAGAAATAAACTTTACTACCACCCTAGGAGACGCCGTGATTAAAACACACATCACCTTTCACGATAATCGCGCAATATAGAAGCTCACCATCGGCTCAGGTATAAAGTATAAGATCGATAACGGGTTCACCTGCTACAAATTCCGAGATATATGATGCCTTGCCGCACTATTATTAATGACTTTTGTTTAATAGCGTGTGACGTACATGGAATTGATGTAGCCGTAGATCAGAGAAGTAAGGGAGAGGGAAGCATAAAGGTGGTGTTGGTCGGTCTGAGTTCACAAGTCGGAGTGGTAAAGGAGAGATGCATAAATGTACTGTTGGCCGGTTTTATAGATCAGCCTGGTGAAGAAGGGAAGCATAAAGGTGTTGCTGGCTGGTATGTGTTCACAGTCAGGCAGAGGAGAGCTGAGTTGGCAAGGGCAAGGTTTGTTAGTTAGTTAACATGTTTGCTTTTATGATTAGTTGAGCGATTGTGGACAAATAAGGATTAACTGAAACTGGACTTACGTAAACACGCCTCACTCACCACTACCCTCTTTCTCTGCCTCTCCTCCTCCTCCTCCTCCTCCTCCTCCTCCTCCTCCTCCTCCTCCTCCTCCTCCTCCTCCCCCTCCTCCTCCTCCTCTTCCATGCACCTGTTCTGTACCTTCCCTGTTATCATGCTATCTTCGATTCCACGCCATTCAGCTTCTTCTTAGTTTATGGACCTTTAACCTTTTATTTTATTAACCACGTACTACATAAAATCAAACTAGTCATTTATTTACTTACTTTCTTGCTCTCTCTCTCTCTCTCTCTCTCTCTCTCTCTCTCTCTCTCTCTCTCTCTCTCTCTCTCTCTCTCTCTCCGGCCAGCTGGGTCGCTCGCGGGCAGTGTTTACAATGTTCTTCTGTCGGAGTGTAGTCCCGGGTCTGGCCGCCACGAGGACATGCACCACCACAAACAAACATCACACCTCGTAAATCACTTTAATGTTCGCTTCTTACCAGATGATACCGTGATACAGGACCGTCCCCTTTACCCTTGTATAAGGCGGCTGGCATGCGTCCCTTCAGCGCCCTCGCCCTCGCCTTTACCCGACGCTCGCCCGAATGTGATGTCGTGTTACTCTTCTCACTGTGCAGCATTAGGCACGAGGTAATTTAGGGCCGGTAAGCTGAGTTGGATGGATGGTTTTGAGGGCGCGGGGCGGCTTGGTGTTTAGGGGGAGGGTGAAGGAGGGGCGTGGCAGCTTCAGTGTCAAGGAGACGGCAGTGTGGACGGCGAGGCCACGGGGGCAAGACAAGGACGAGTAATTGGTAGTTGAGCATCACACGGTCAAGTTTTTATTTGTAGCTAAAGGGCTTGGAGGAGCGATGACTTGCGGCTCAAACCGACGTCTGGATAATGGTGAGTGAGAGCATAATGATGCGGGGAATGAACCTATGATGATGTGCATGATGGGACGCTGAGGTCATGATGGATGCGGCGAGCTCTCCTGTGACGGCCGGTAATAAATAGTGGAGAGATAAGGCAAATGTAATGAACATGTAAATCCTTTGGGGAGGCGGTGAAGGTGGGAGGGAAATAATTACCTTCCAAAATATTAGCCAGGTGATTAGGTTTCCCAACATGAAGGAGAGGTGGTCGGGCCGCCGCCAGAAGCAAGACGCCTTGTGGGCGAGCCACGCCCTGTGCAAGTCCACTTGGTGATTTGGATGCCAGCGGGGACCTTAAGGATTGACACGATGTGGATTTGTCGCCCCCTGTGTGTGTGTGTGTGTGTGTGTGTGTGTGTGTGTGTGTGTGTGTGTGTGTGTGTGTGTGTGTGTGTCTGTCTGTGTGTGTGAGTGTCTGAGTGTGTCTGTTTCATGACCCACACCTCTTTTTCAGCCAGTAGTCAACAGTACGTTGCGACTTGAAGTTAGCTCAAAATTACGACGCATTTATTACAAACAAATTTGCTTTATATACACAAACCACAACGTTCCATTCATAGTCCTCGAGGCGGGAGGGTATGAGGCTCTAAGCAGCCCTCGACCACTTTTGATTATGCCATCAAGTGTGAGAGAATATACAGCCGACCACTGTTTACTCGTGGTGATAGTGTGCCCGCATTACCCATTAGACGCTCCATCATTAGCGTCCCACACTCCCGCCCGCCGCTCACACGTGTGGCACCCAATTTGCTCCATAAACACAAGCTTATGAAACCTTTACGTACGCCAGGCTGCCCGTGGTGGTCTTTGAGTTGTCAGTGGCACTAATGACCGTGGTGACGATAGCATGGCCAGCTGGTGTCGCGTTGTGGCCAGCAGGTGAGGCTCCACGGTGAGGAGTGGCGTCGAGCTGTCTCAGGATGAGGATCAGCTCGGGACCACCCCTGCGGCTCACCCTTATCTCAGGTTCACGGTGAGGGACGACTGTTAGCGGCGTGAAAGACTTGTTTGTGGAAACAAGTGTCATGCCCAACATTATCCTGCCGCTCCCCTATGTGATGGTTGTGATGTCGGCAGTAGTGGTGGTGGTGGTGGTGAGAGGCTGCTGTGGTGGCAGCTGCTGGAAGAAGGGTGAAGTTCATCGGGGAGTTCATGGGGAACGCTTTTTTAACTGGCTAGATGCTACTGCTGATAATGGGGAAGAGGACAAAGAAAACAATGAAGGCAAAAAAGAGTGATGATGGTACTCGTAAAGGATGACATTACCTAAAAATGACAACTTAAATATTTCAAGACAAAGGTACGACACACGCTGCGACGTATTTTCATCCTTGTTAAAATATTTACCATTCATTTTGTGTGTGTGTATGGATATGACTGTTGTTTGATATTCTTGCACATTAGAGACTGATAAATGGCGCTTTTTGGCGATGTCAACGATGTTAACGGACCAGAGTATGTGAGCTGCGTCAGTGATTGGGGAAAAGAAGCAGTTAATATCTGACACATTCACATTCACACAGCCACGCACACGCAGAAAAAGAGGATATTGAGACTGAATATCCTATAAATCTCATGTATTATATATTTATTGTATTTATTGATGTTCTCTTCAAAATTAGCTTCCACGAACACTGGGAAAGCGCCTTGTTAGAACCCGTTATGTTCTTGCTCCCGGCCAAAGTAGCAGTGATGGTGGTGGTGGTGGTGGTGGTGGCAGGGCAGGTGACGACTCTAAGTAAACACAACACTGCACGGCCTCAGAGACCACCGTGTTGTCTCCATTATCCGCCACAGTGGCCTCCTTGTTTACCTCGCCGGCAGGAGTGACCTAAACACCGCCAGCTTTGAGGACCGTCCCGGGGCGGCTGTGACCCGTCCCCATGACCTGTGCCGCGCCGTCGTGACCTGTGACGTGACCCACCCACCCTCTCAGCAGCCTGATGACAGAAGGGAAGCGGGTGGCCCATCCCAGACACCTCTTATCCTTCCTTTTCTACCCTCCTCAGCTTTTCTCTCTCTCTCTCTCTCTCTCTCTCTCTCTCTCTCTCTCTCTCTCTCTCTCTCTCTCTCTCTCTCTCTCTCTCTCTCTTCTCTTCTTTTTTTCTTCTTCTTCTTTTTCTTCTTCTTCTTCTTCTTCTTCTTCTTCTTCTTCTTCTTCTTCTTCTTCTTCTTCTTCTTCTTCTTCTTCTTCTTCTTCTTCTTCTTCTTCTTCTTCTTCTTCTTCTTCTTTTTCCTCTTCCTCTTCCTCCACTTTCCTCGTCGATGCCATCTCATGGTACCTCTTCTGACCTTTATACACACATCGATATGTCTTTCAATTCGCATATTGATCTGTCAACCCATCTATATGCATTTCTACACTGCTGACATTATCCATGCTTCTCTACTCCGGAGACTGAGTGTACAATAACAGCACGTAAGGAAAACGCAATTCCTTATACGTGTGGTTGCATTACCCGATCAGTCGTTCAGCGAAGTGACGGCTTTGAGTCCTTGGGGTCGCCGCCGCTGTTGACCGTCACCTTATTGGACACGATCGAGCTCAAACATCCTCTCAGGTGGTAATTCAATATCCAATAATGCGTCGTCTTCCTTCAACACGCAGCCTGTCACCTTACATATACATTTACACACACACACACACACACACACACACACACACACACACGCAGACACACACACACACACACACACACACACACACACACACACACACACACACACACACACACACACACACACACACACACAGACACACACCTCATTGTTTCCGAAGATCGGAAACAATGAGCTCTGAGCCCGTTCCGTAGGGTAACGTCTGGCTGTCTCGTCAGAGACTGCAGCAGATCAAACAGTGAATACACACACACACACACACACACACACACACACACACACACACACACGGTAGCTTAGTGGCTAGAGCACTGGCTTCACAAGCCAGAGGACAGGGGTTCGATTCCCCGGCCGGGTGGAGATATTTGGGTGTGTCTCCTTTCACGTGTAGCCCCTGTTCACCTAGCAGTGAGTAGGTACGGGATGTAAATCGAGGAGTTGTGACCTTGTTGTCCCGGTGTGTGGTGTGTGCCTGGTCTCAGGCCTATCCGAAGATCGGATATAATGAGCTCTGAGCTCGTTCCGTAGAGTAACGTCTGGCTGTCTCGTCAGAGACTGCAGCAGATCAAACAGTGAAACACACACACCGCGTAGTGTAGTGATTAGCACGCTAGACTCACACTCGAGAGGGTCCGGGTTCGAGTTCCGGACAGCAGCAAGGCAAATGGGCAAGCCTCTTAATGTGTGGCCCCTGTTCACCTAGCAGTAAATAGGTACGGGATGGAACTCGAGGGGTTGTGGCCTCGCTTTCCCGGTGTGTGGAGTGTGTTGTGGTCTCAATCCTACCCGAAGATCGGTCTATGAGCTCTGAGCTCGCTCCGTAATGGGGAAGACTCTCTGGGTGACCAGCAGACGACCGAAGTGAATTACACACACCATCACCTTCGTTGTTCCCACCGTTTGAGTTTTCAGGAGGCGCAGGGAAGGTGTTATCGAGACTTCGTAAACATTATAATGGAACAAGCAGATCATTAGCTGGTGGGGCGGAGGGCGAGAGGAAGGCAGAGCACCCAGAGGACCCATCAGACGGCTCACTATGGGAACACACACGAAGACGTCCAGAACACCATGACGGAGGAGGAGGAATGGTGGTGGTGTTGCGGTAAGAGTTTTGCAGGCAACTGAATGTTTTGTGAGAGAATTGCCATATCAGTAAGGCATTATGGGCCACGAGCTCCGGCCGCGGCGACTTTCTCCTCGTTAAGTGCTGAGAGGCGCCACGCTCCGCCGGCACATTGTAAGGCGGCCGAGTATTGGTCATCGCCATAAAGGTATTGATGTTTGCCCAACAAGACTTTTACTCCAGGCGCAGCAGAACTGATTGGCGAGCTAGTGCTGCTGCTGCTGCTGCTGCTGCTGTTGTTATTCTTGCTGCTGCTGCTGTTGCTGCTGCTGTTGCTCTTGGTGCTGCATGATGCTGGTGCTGCTGCGGGTACACTCGTGAGTAGAAGTAGAGTAGACCCTTTATGCTCACATCCTTTGTGTCCTGCCTTTTCTTTCCAGTCTTAAGTTCTCTGATCTGATGAGTTTAAAAAATCGAGGTTAGTATTTGTAGTATGTCAGAGTGCATAAGGTTGTGGGAAAAATGCTGAGCTCTGGAAAAATTAGTTATATTACGTGATTGCTGGCCATGACTGTTGTTTAAGGAAACACATTATACCGCCTGTTTTTTTCTTTTTTTTTCTGTTTCATTTCACTCTTGAAAAAAAACACTCCTTTATTGCATATGATTTTACATTTTTTATACTTTTTCCAATTTCGCTGGTTCACATTAGTAACAGACTTTTTTACGTACGGTAAGCAAGGAAATATCAAAATGTTTTAAGAATATTAACTTGATTTGAATATTTTTTCCGTTAAACTGTTTTATCCATTTTGAGTTATTGTTGCTTTCAGTTTCCTTATTTTTCCTTGGGTGACGATAGAAAGATTATGATACGTGTAAAGTATATATTTGTTAGTTCAGTGCTGTGTTTCTGAAAGAGGCATCTTATCCAGCAAATCTCTCTCTCTCTCTCTCTCTCTCTCTCTCTCTCTCTCTCTCTCTCTCTCTCTCTCTCTCTCTCTCTCTCTCTCTCTCTCTCTCTCTCTCTCTCTCTACAACTCCAGTCTTACGAAGGTACGAATAGAGCGTGACGTAGCATTAAATTTTCTCACATTTCCTTTTTCATATTGAAGTGTACCATTACAGTGTTTTGCTTCTCAGTTTACACACAATAAAAATAGAACAGCAGTACTAAAAACTATGTGTCAGAGAGAGAGAGAGAGAGAGAGAGAGAGAGAGAGAGAGAGAGAGAGAGAGAGAGAGTCGCGCCTCGGAGCTAACCATAAGGAAATGTTTGGTCGTCACTGGCAATGCGTCACGTTAGACAAGCTGAGGGTGCCTGCTGTAGGGGAAGACTCGCCCTCCCTTGACCTCTTCACCTGACCTTGACACCGATGCCTCACTGCCTCCCTCTTCCCTGTGCCCCCCCTGCTTGTCACTCACTCATGACTTCCACTCCGGGCAGCGTGAGTTTTGTTACTGCTGCCTCCCTCGCGCTACTGTGACACAACTTCTGTTTAGTTTAGTTAGGGATAAATGTTGTATGTCTCTTTTACTATAGTGCTTTTGTCTGTTTGAATGTTGATTTTGAATAGATAGATAAGTAGAAAGCCAAATTAATTGATAGATAGTTAGTCAGAGAGGTAGTACATAGAAAGATCAATAAGTAGACTAGATCGGCATGATATTTCGTTGATTATTTTTCTCCCCTTTTCTATCGGATTTTCTTTTTGCAATTGTTATTTTCAGCTTTTTTTTTTTTCTTGTTTTTATAATACAGTGTTAGTTTTCTGTTGCAGGGTGAACGAATGAATGGCGAAGGACTCGAAGGCATGGTCAGTATTAAAAAAAAAATTTCCTTCGTAAATCTAATCCGTACAGTGTTGCATTATTCCTCCACAGTAACAGAAAATTGAAAAGAAAAGGAACTAAATTCATATCAAATCGAAATTTCCCAGTGAGTTTTGCCAAACAGCGTTGTTGAAATGGGTTTAATGTTCTGAGAGGGTCTTGACGGCTTCATCTGCGTTGGGTCAAGGGTTATACAGTTTGTGTGGCGAGGGTGTCGATCTGGGTTCCTTTAGGGATTTGTGGGCTGAGATGCGCCACACTTGTCTCTCGCTGGACAATGGCGTGTGACGGAGGGAAGCTGGCAGGTGGTAATTACTCGGACACACTGGCTGCATAACGCGGCCCAGTCAAGAACACGGTGCCGCTACGGATTTATCGGCGACGTGCTAATTGAGAGAGAGAGAGAGAGAGAGAGAGAGAGAGAGAGAGAGAGAGAGACTTCCACTTATTGTTGATTTGTATGTTTCTTCTTCTATCGTGTTGTCTACTCATTATAAGCTCAGTGGAGTAGAAAGTGAAGAAAAATGTCTACCGCACCATTGAAGAGAGAATTAAGTATCAAGCTATAAGTCTTGAACCAAACTGATCTTGTCCTCAATGAAAATGTTTGTCTACTTGCGATTAACATTATTTTTCCCCTTCGTTTTAGTCTCATCGATTCTTGATAGCCTTTTTATTTACATAAGTGTGAAAGAAAAAAAAGAAAGTTGATTATTTTCTCTCTTTTCTACATGGATGATTTTATCCTCAAAAACATTTGTATAGGAATAACTTTATATTTGATTTAGTTTAAGTTTCACAGTCAACGGAATATCATGTCTATTCATTTTTTTCTTTCATAAGTAAGAAAGGAAAAAGTTTACTTTTTGCTCTCGTTTCTTGATGAATATTTTTTTTCTGTAAAAATCATACACAGTTCAATCACTTCATCTATGTAAATGGAAGCACCAACTGTTCAGTGCGAGGGAGGGTGCCTCTCTTTTCAGTCACGTCTCTGTTACACTCTCCAGCCAGCGGTGGTGTGTGTGAGG
>NC_059298.1:19486325-19503825 GCF_017591435.1 Portunus trituberculatus | reverse complement strand
TATGTACGAATATATAATGCTGAGTAGATATGGATGATATATAGCGTCCGTTAATTCCGATTCCGTAAAGCTTCATAAGAAATTAACTCCACGAACATTAAGACCGAAAGATTTACGTGTTTCAAGGCATCTTTTTTTTTTTCGGGCATTGAAAGATTGTACTCTAGCGATTATCTTTAGCAAAGGAGAGCTAAAAGAAAAGTTATGTTTTTCTTTTTTTTTCAACCAAGAGATACTGGACAACCATTTACGAAGTCATGTACACCTCACAGCAACACGATATTCTTATGGCAGCGGCAGAATAGTTATTGTTTAGTTATTTATTTATAACACTCTTTTACCCGTCCCGTACTACGATTAAAGCAGCACTGCGAAGCTTGGACAGCAGTGAAGTGTGTAGTGTAGTGAGGGTACGTAACACCCTGAGTGGAGACCGTGCCACTGCGCATCGCCCCGCACCGCCCCGCACTACACCACTCCACCTTGCTCCCCTTCCCCGCTCCACCACGTCCCACTCTCTCCGTCTCTCACTCCCTCCCTTCCTCGTTTTTCCCCATCTCGACCACTCCCCTCCTTGTCTCCAGGATGAGGATCAACTTAGCTTTTTAACTTCCTGCGTGAAGAATCGACTTGTAAATCCTGTGCATTTTCATATTCATTTGATGCTTAACATATTTCGTCCTGAACCAAGGAAAGATAGATAGATAGATAGATAGATAGATAGATAGAGAGAGAGAGAGAGAGAGAGAGAGAGAGAGAGAGAGAGAGAGAGAGAGAGAGAGAGAGAGATTCAGGTATACCTGTTAAGAAATGAGGAAGGTGAGGGAAGGTTAAGGGGAGATGGTTGAGGCGGGAGGGTGTGGGAGGTGAGGAAGGCGAGAGGGTGGGGCACTGATAAGCCCGCGGCGTGCCACTCCATCATTTCGTGGAGGTGAATTACGACAGAATCAATAACAACGGTGTTCATCTTCGTTTTGTTTATCTGCAACTGATGAGTGCTTGCGGGCCGCGTTTCCTGCAGGATCTCGTTATTCACTCCCTCCTTACATGGCCGAGGCCTCGCCAGGGATGATAAGATATTACGCCCTGAATTTATAACAAGTATTTTACTCTCCTTTTCTAAATATATATGTGCAAGTATCGTCTAATTTTGACACGCCAAATCATCAGGGAAGAGTTTTTTCTTGAGCCATCAGCCAAGAAAAGAGTGTATAATATCATATTAAGGAGAATATTTTCTTAAGTAGAAGGTGTTCCTAAACACGTTTTCTTTCCATCCTGTGAAGCAAGAAAATAATGCTTCGCTGTAATGGCTGGTAAAAAGAAGAAATAAAGAAAACGAAATAAAGACGGATGCGGAGAGTAAACGGAGTCTTAACAAACATTTCCTCTCTGGCCTCAGACCGCCACGTTTTTTTAGCATACCTGGAGATCTCCGAGTTGTCGGCAGCAGCTTTGACCGTCGAGACGCGCGGTCCGTCAGGCTCAGGTAATCACCACACATTGCCAGGTCATTAATTAGGTAAGCCTCCTCGGGAACTGATGGAACAGAGATTACTAATATTGCTCACTGGTTATACGGAAACCTGAGTTGCGAGCATTGTGTTTTATGTTGTCGTTGTCGTAGTCGTCATTGTTGTTATTGTTGTTGATCTTGTTGTTGTTGTTGTTGTTTGCTGCATGGGAAGGAAGCTGACTCAGGAAAATTAATAAGAAACTTTAAATATATTACATGAAACAATAAAAAATCTGATTGCTGAATCATCTTATACGAAAAAAAAATAAATGTCATAGATAAAAAAAATTGTCGATGTTTCATTCCTGGAAGAGAAAGAAATGTGAGTCTTACAAATATAGTATTTGATAGCACTGATGTACTAACAAACAACCATAGTGATACGACATTTATATATGACTTGAAAACTCAATTATGGCAAGAATTACTGAGCGCGGTGTTATTCTATAACACAATATTCATATAGGCATTCGTTATTCCGACGTACAGGTTCGTTTCGTATTGTTTCGACATCAGTGTCAACAAGTATAGGATGCTAATGAAGATGCATATGTGTCATTCAGGGACTTTCAGTGCGTGGATGTCAAAGATAAAGATCCACGTGATATTGAAAATTTTTCTACAATTAGTTCGTTAGAAAGATGTTCTTAGAAAACATAAGAATTATAACTTTTTAGGCGTATAAATTTGATTTAACTGATAAAAAGAGTGAAGCAGAAAGAGAAACAGTGCATGAATCCTCCATAATGACTAGTACAAATAGAAAGGATAGCAGCTACATAGACATTTCACCCAAATTTTTATATATAGCTGCAGTAAGGAGACCAAGGCTAGCAGGTCAGCTGTTCCCACACTTTCCAGAGTCTTCCTCAAGGACTACGATGGACCGGGAATGTGAGAGGCGTGGAGACCATGCAGCGCCGCCGTCCCCCCTCGGCACCTCCACCATTAATCTGGCCAAACAAACGTCACTGCTGGGCTGGTAATCGGTGCCATCACTACACGCCCGTCCTCTCCCACCACGCCCGGCCCCGCCCCGTCCGTCACGCTTTCCTCATCAGCACTTGTCCATCTGCACCAGCTCCCCGCAGACTGGCCACTGCCTCCCTACTGCTGTTCAGCCGAAAATCCAACCAGGCCCTTGGGCGCTGGCAAAGGGCTTTTCCCACCTAATCCTTTGTTCTTTCTGCCACATGTTAAAGAATAGAGATTCAAGCTCTTTCATGAAATAGCGTCTCTAACATTTGATTGGTCTGAACATAAATACTTTAAATCGGCTTCTGAACCTACATTTAATTGGTAGGGGATATAGTGAATATGTTATATATGTAGAGACCACCACGTGTTGGCTTTTTGTGTCTTTTACTTTCTTATTTATTTATTTTTAACTTGTTGCACTAAAAAAAAGTTAAATACATTTTTTTCTCTTCCATCTTCTAACCACTAAGAAAAGTTAAATACATTTTTTTTTCTTTTCCATCTTCTAACCACTAAGAAAAAGTTAAATACATTTTTTCTCTTACATCTTCTAACCACTAACAAAAAGTTAAATACATTTTTTTTCTCTTTCATCTTCTAACCACTAACAAAAAGTTAAATACATTTTTTTCTTTTCCATCTCCTAGTCAGAAGAAAGTGTTGATTAGATTCCCTTCTCGAACCAGTTTTTCTGTCACCATTTGTATCAGTAAAATCGCTCCACTCAAAATTAGAGTATTTTATACGTCTCTAAGCTTCACAGACAATGCCTCTCCTCGCATGGATGCAACTAGTATCGTTCAGTGAGATAGTATCGTGCCAGGCTCTCACTCGACCTAGTTCTCCGTCCTGTTACATGGGATTGTCTGCGCAGCAAGCACATATACATGCTGGGATTTAACGGGAGAACCGCCGTAATGCATCAGGTGTTGAAATGTTGTGGATATAGAGCGATAATGTGAGGCTGACAAGTCAGTGTGTTGACTGCAGTTACACTGTGTGAGGAGCGTGCAGGGAGCAAGATAATCATGACATAATGGAGGTGACGGTGGTGGCGGCGAGAGAGAGAGAGAGAGAGAGAGAGAGAGAGAGAGAGAGAGAGAGAGAGAGAGAGAGAGAGAGAGAGAGGATAATCTATTCATTCCTTTTTAAATAAAGATTATAAGTAAATTATGTTGAATATAAAACAGTTGCGCGCTCGTTCACACAAGCACACACACACAAACACACACACAAAAAAAAAAAAAAAGGAGCGCGCTCGCGCGCATCCCTCCTCCCATCTAGTAATTGCCTCGCCTGTAGTTCTGGACTCGTCCTCGCCGCATTACCACTCTTGTCACGTCTCACCGTTTTGTTCCAGCTGTGTTTTCTTTTCTTTTTCTCTATCTTCCTCTCATACTTGGCTTGTCCTGCCACCCATCGAGTCACACACACACACACACACACACACACACACACACACACACACACACACACACACACACACACACACACACACACACACACACACACACACACACACACACACACACACACACACACACACACACACACACACACACACACACACACACACACACACACACACACACACACACACACACACACACACACACACACACACACACACACACTTACTCACTTCGTGCATTTTAATTCGAGTTTCACGCACTTCTCTAACATTTGCCTGCTGGACACAGCAGCAGGCTAGGTGGGGAGTCTTAGAGTTTCTGCCTCAGTACATACGAAGTCATGAGATGAGTACTCCTTTATGGGCCACGGTGTTGCTCAAGTTTTCCCTGAAAAGATAGCCCTGCTTATTACAGATCTTCTTTCCTGAAACCCTGAGAACTCTGCAATGTTCTTATAAAAGAAAAATATTTTGCTTTCTCTGACTAGTAATAAAAATCTCTTTTCTTTTGTCATCTCTTCTTTTCTATTCTACAGCCTTTTCTTCTGAGCCTCAATTGTGCTTTAGTCTCTTGAAATATTTTCCGTATCATCTCAGCCTATCTTGCACCTCTCTATTCTGTTATTCTCAGATGCATGCTTAATTTTCCATCTTAAATCCTCTAAGATGCCTTCCAAGCGTCCAGGAATCCTTTCTTATCTTTGCAGTCTTAAGTCTAACTCAGTACCTTTTCATGTCTTTTTTTCCCATGCTGCCTCTGCTGTCTAGCTTCTCCCCTCTCTTAAAGACATGCCACCGTCCTCCCTGTCAGGCAGCCGAGTGATAAAAAAAAGCGAAGAAAATACCGCACTGTTTGGATGGGTAGAGATACAGATCAGAGCCACTGGGTACCCTTGTTGTCTTTTCGTGTCAATTTCCAGAGCCATTTATCAACTAATGAAGAAAATGGATGGTGCGGTGCGGACAATATCTTTGCTTTCCATCCTGGGAGAGCCGTGGGAGGCGAGGTGAGGTGGAAGCGTCACGTCAGGAACTCAGGAAATATGCTCCTGATCCCCGCCTATGTGGAGCTGCTGGGCGGGAATTTAGACCGAGACCCAGAATTTCAGAAATATGAGAGAGAGAGAGAGAGAGAGAGAGAGAGAGAGAGAGAGAGAGAGAGAGAGAGAGAGAGAGAGAGAGAGAGAGAGAGAGAGAGAGAGAGCTTCATCATATAGCATTAAGAAGACTGTCTAAACAAAGAAAACTTCATGTTGTGAACACATTTTTTGTTACACGTAATTTTATGGAGAACAATATATCAGGCAAAAATAACAAAATTCACACAATTTGTCATGAAATATTATCGCGTATATATTTTCCCTTTAGCAAGTATCCCCTGTTAGGCTGAGGCACACTGCAATCACCTAACTTTTCCAGGCCGGCAAGATAAACATAGATTCTTAAGGCATGAAGAAAAGAACAGCAGAGATCGGAGGTTTGTTAGAAGAAAATATATTGCAGTGTTAATAAGTCAGATAAAGTGTGGAGTTGGAATCCTAATTACAAGTATGTTTTATGAACGATCTCTATAATAAGCAGCAGCTTTGCCCCTTTTAACTCTTCCTTTACTGATAGTGGCCAAAGTTTTGAACTGATTACTGATCGGGAAAAATATGCCTTTGAGACATGATAATTTGCCAGTAGAATCGAACCACGTCTTCCTCGTCATGGTGCAGGCGAATAAATACACCATAAGGGAGCAGAAGTGATGATACAGCATCGACTTTCAGCAAAAATGGTCCATGAAACAAAGGGTTCTCGCATGTTTACGAGCGAGCCCTCGAGCTGCTGCCTCGGTCACAGGGTGGATAGCGAGGCTGTGGGAGGAGACGGCGGCGACAGCGGCACCGGAAAAAAAAGGAAGAAGAAAAAACAAGAATAAAAGAAGATGAAGAAAAAGAAAAAGAAAAAAGAGGAAGAAAATGAATGGAAGAAGTAGAAAAAGAAGACGAAAAAGAAATAGAAGAAGAAGAAAAGAAGAAGAAGAAGAAGAAGAAGAAGAAGAAGAAGAAGAAGAAGAAATAAAGGAAATCATTGAAACAAAGCTATAATAGTAATATTGATAAAAGAAGATTATACTGGGAATGAGAATAAGAAAGCAGAAGGCATCAAAATCCTCAAAAGGATATCTTTTACGTTGGTCACTTCTTTGTTCATGTATACAGTTGCGCGCTATAAGTCTCTAAATGGCAACGAAATATATATGTATATATATATATATATATATATATATATATATATATATATATATATATATATATATATATATATATATATATATATATATATATATATATATATATATATATATATATATATATATATATATATATATATATATATATATATATATATATATATATATATATATATATATATATATATATATATATATATATATATATATATATATATATATATATATATATATATATATATATATATATATATATATATATATATATATATATATATATATATATATATATATATATATATATATATATATATATATATATATATATATATATATATATACACATTTTTACACACACACACACACACACACACACACACACACACACACACACACACACACACACACACACACACACACACACACACACACACACCGCGTAGTGTAGTGGTTAGCACGTTCGACTCACAATCGAGAGGGCCAGGTTCGAATCCCGGTAAGCGGCGAGGCAAATGGGCAAGTCTCTTAATGTGTGGCCCCTGTTCACCTAGCAGTAAATAGATACGGGATGTAACTCGAGGGCTTGTGACCTCGCTTTCCCGGTGTGTGGAGTGTGTGTTGTGGTCTCAGTCCTACCCGAAGATCGGTCTATGAGCTCTGAGCTCGCTCCATAATGAGGAAGACTGGCTGGGTGACCAGTAGGCGACCGAGGTGAATCACACACACACACACACACACACACACACACACACACACACACACACACTCTGTCGCTGAATAAGTCGCAGAGGAATTAAGAGAAAGAACATCAGCAGAAGGAACGATATTGGGAGTCAATTTAGAACAAAATGTTGTATTGTATCTATGCAACGTTGCCTATACCCATCCTTGCCCTTCGCAGCATCAATCATTAGGACCGTAGAGAAAAATACATTATATATCCTCAGTATTTTTTTTTTTTTTTTGAGGCGTTGGGAGGGAGGTTCAGCTTGAGATAAGAGAGATAGAGAAAAAAATAAATCGGGGGCGTGTGTAGCGTGTGTAAGGGCTTGGCGTCACCATAACACCATAACATTCTTTTGAGTAATCTAAGGAGTGGAGAGCGTAGGGAGCTTGGTGTGGACAGATATTCATGGCGATGTGAAGCCTCTGTCAAAACTCGCTTGTGAAAGGTAAACAGTGGCGACCCCTCAAGCTTAATTAGTGACTTGAATGGCCGCCTGATTCCACCAAATTAATGAAGAAAATTAATGAACACCTTTGAAATTGACCTTTGATGGGAGAGATGATGACTCGCGAGGGAGGACCCGGTATAGAAAAATTTCTTAATTGAGATGATTTGGGGAGATAAATGAGGCTGGCTGGAGATTCATTTGGAGGTGAAAGTCAGCGGACGAGGCGGGGAAAGAAGGGGGACCAGTCGCATCATTTGTTATACCATGCGATGGGTCTGTTGTTGGCTCTTCAACGCTAATTGATGAAGTGTTCCCCGCGCAGCTTACGGCACCTCCATTAACCATTAACTTGCCCGTCACAGGAATTAAGGGTCGTCGCGTCCAGCAGCCGAAAGATCCGAGAAGATTTTTATTCTGCTAATCACCATTTTTTTTCACTCTCTCTCTCTCTCTCTCTCTCTCTCTCTCTCTCTCTCTCTCTCTCTCTCTCTCTCTCTCTCTCTCTCTCTCTCTCTCTCTCTCTCTCTCTCTCTCTCTCTCTCTCTCTCTCTCTCTCTCTCTCTCTCTCTCTCTCTCTCTCTCTCTCCCATCATGAGACAGGTGTCGCCCCTCTCCCATGTGTGTCAGGCTTTAGGCCAGTCCTCACAAAGATTTCATTTCGAGATTCCTATTAAAAGTATAATTGCATA
Organism: Portunus trituberculatus; assembly: GCF_017591435.1. Taxonomy (NCBI): domain Eukaryota; kingdom Metazoa; phylum Arthropoda; class Malacostraca; order Decapoda; family Portunidae; genus Portunus; species Portunus trituberculatus. The sequence continues at coordinate 19,495,817 of NC_059298.1, read as the reverse complement.
GAAAAATGTGACAAACTAACAAAGATTAATTAATGTCTTTTAAAGTAACATTTCTCTTCTACGAATATTTCATATGCATATCTTTACATCGATGAAAACTTCCAGATACAAAAAAAAAAAAAAAAATGATAACTACCAAAAGTTAATTAATATGCGCAGAGTAACATTTCTCTTTCAGGTGATTAACTGATCGTAACTGACTTATAACTCATCTTTATTTATTTATTTTTCATGTATGTAAAGAGAATAATTCATTACATCATGATTTACGATCAAAATATCAAACATTACATGCACATAATAACCATCCATTCTCATTTTTTTTTCTAACCATTGGCATCTATTTTACGTCTTCCAGCCATCACATAAATCCCGAAACATCTAAATCCGAATTTTTGAAAAGTGAGCAGAGGTTGTGAACTGCCGCAATACAGAAAAAAAAAGGAAAAGAAGAAAATGGAACAAACTTAATATTTCCCACCGTTCCTGGGCAGTACGTGACAGGACACCCTAAGGCAGCACCACTCACGCACACCCTCATTTAGCGCCACGTGAGGGAGCGAAGTGAAGGAGCATATCCACACCTTTATTTTTCTTCCTTTAATTCTACTGATACTCTCTTAGCCTTTCCTGTAGCGCTGCTGTGCTGGTTGCGGTGTGCTGTTTCATGCGGAGTCATTGTTTTGATCGGAGACGTAGAGCAGGACAGGGTTGGGAATTGGCAGGGCGATAGCAGGGCGATGGCAGGGTTAGTAAGAGACAAGGTGATGACAGGGTTATGAATGGGCAGGGTGATACCAGGGGATAGGAAGAGACAGGATGATAGAAGGGTTAAGAGGAGATAAGGTTATGTCAGGATTAGGAATTGGCAGGGCAGTGTCAGAGGATAATAGATATGCAAATAGTAAGGTTAGGAAACGACAGGATGATGACAGTATGCGGGCAGGGTGATGGCAGGGTTAGGAGGAGCACAGTGTTGGTAAGGCTATGAAAGAACAAAGTGATGGCTGGGGTAGCAGGGGAGAGGGATAGTTTGTGCTTAGTTTGGGGGGAAGGAAAAAGGAAATGCTCAAGACCCTTTTTGGTGTACGAGACAACGCTGACTGTTTGCCGCCAAGTAAGAAAACGAGAGAGATGCAGCATGTTCTGTAAATTTAATCAGGAAATTGGATCCAAGTACTCCTTTACACAGTTATGCCGAGTCACACCTCAATAGAAACTGTCAGATATGCAACATTATTTTACTATGAAAGGAATATACAAAGTTGCGTCTCATGTGTCAGGTATTGTTTTAATTTTCTTCTTAATAACTTATCCATCATATTTCAAAGTCAGTCAGGCGAGTATAAATACAAAAGACAACCAACATAAGTGTTCGTTAGTCGAGGGCACAATACATATAAACTGCGTTCTAAGCATAGCCAAAATAATTATATTTCTTTTTTCATTATTCTTATTACCTTGAGGGGGGATGGAAAGTAAACGAGATATATTCCACCCTTGTATGTTATTATATAACACTTTCACATTAAGAAAAAAAAAGTGTATTGAAACTATAATAAGGATTTGCAAATGAGCAGATGAGTTTAGTGAACGCCGAGAAAGAAAGAAAAAGTCTCACAAATAATTGTAATTTTGAATGATTCAACTTATGCGTAATTTTATATTTCTAAAATAATTCCCTGAGAGCTAAACATAAACATGTTATATACAGAAGATTAAAGAAAACGTAATAAATTTAAGTCGTTACACGCAGTAGACAACGCACGCTAGTAACAGCAAGGAGACGTGGCAGCGGAGGAACAACGGCGACCCTCAGTGACAACCTCCATAATGGTCTCATGACTTTCATTGAGGAAGAGAATCATCCCCAGCTCACGAGACTCCTGATTGGCCGGTTAATCTGCAGGATGAAGCAAGCTAATAAAAATGATGTCCTGATAAGACGGGCAGGTTGTCTGTGGGGGGATGAAATGGGGCACAGAGACTCCTCCAAGCAATATTGAAATCAGTTAATGCCGTCACCCTTGAGGACAAGAATACCGCGTGTTCTCCTACTACTCCCTCTTTTATGGTCTCTTGCTCGTTCTACAAGGCATTACATATGACTGGGATGCATTGTCTATCTGTATTCCTTACTTTATGGCAGAAGTGAATAAAATTGAAAGGGAAGCTCGGTACTTCGCGTTTTGAAGATGTTTTCATTAATTATTGTTAAGGAGTGAGGCTTCAGATGACGCCGATACCCTTGCAGTGTATATAATCCGGTGAAGGCGTGCTCGTGATTGATGAAACATTCAGCTTGACGCCATAAGCGGATTATCGAGGCGTTCAACTTTCAGCAGCGGTCGGATCACACGTCTCCTGCGCCACTAATTATAAAATCCTGATCCCGTTCTCTGATTGCTCGCTTCCCCGCACCTTGAGAGCAGCGACTTGGGCTTCCCCTACCGCCCACTCCACTGGCGCCGCCCCTCCACCTTCACCGCCATTAGGCCTACTAGAAAATCCTCCCCTTCAGCCCCTTTGACTCCCTCTCACGACCCCTATGGGTCAGCAGTTTTTTTTAAGCCTTTTACCCCTTCCACAGTCCCGTTCCCTGCTGCTCGAGTTCGTGCGTCATAGTCAAGGTATGTTTACTGTCACCAGAAAATTGAGCTCTTCTTTTATTTCTTTGTGTCTCTTTCACACCTCTAAAGTCAGCACTTTTTTTAATAGTTTAATTTCTTTAAATCTCCTCTGCATAAAATCACAGAGCATATCTCCTATTATGTTTGGTTTTGTCTTTAAGTACCAATTGTCATGAGATTTTGGCGTATTTTCTCCCTCTCATCATCTTTCCTGTTACTTTTCTTACTGTTTTAGTAAATATTTGTATAGGTATGTGCGCAGTTTATCCTCCATTTTCCTTCAATATTACTGTTAGTGAACAGATTTCATTGTCACCTTTTCTTTTCTCCTCTCTCCTGTAGCTGTCCCTCTGTCTTATGCTCTACCATGGCTGCAATCTTTGTAATGCTATCATTATACTCTGACACTTACTTAATATAGTTCACTTTAAGGGACTGGTAGTGTGTAAAATCGTCCTATTTATGCCTCATCACACTAATGTCCCTTGTCGAACGCCTGGTACGCTACAACCATGGCACCTTTCAGTCCAGCCCAGTGCACCTGAAGGAGACACAGTGCAGTACCTGTTTATACCGTCACCTGTGCTCGGGTCCCCGCTGACGCACCCGAGGCCCGTCAGTTTTATCCAGACCATTATGCGCTATCACTCACTCCTGCTCATTCCGTGCCGCCTCCCTCACACCTGCGCCCGCCTAACACTCCTCCTTAGGCATAGAGTGGACCGTTGATGGCGTGAGTTACGATGATAATGTATTCTGTCACAACCTGAGTGGCGCTCTGATGTGATTTTTCCCCCTTTGTTCGAGGCGTCATATTATTCAGCGGCAGGCTAGTGGTTGGCTCGTTGTGTAAATCTCTTCCGTCTTTTGCCCTGGTGCCGCTGCTTCTTTTTCTGCGGTTGCTGTCTGTCACTTCCCTGCGTGCGTTCATTCCCGTTTCGATTGTTATCTGGTAATTAATGCTTCATGTTCTCGTAATATTTTACTTGCCAGCTGGAATAAGTTTTTTGGTATTAGCTTTTTTTTTTTTTCCACTTTTCAATACCGTTTGTAGTCATCTTTGTGAGTGTTTATATTTCTTAATCTTTAATTTGTTTCTAATAATTTGTTTGTTTATGTTTTAGTTTATGGTGTCCATTAGAATAACTTATTATTTCCATCCTATACCATATGTATTCTTTTGATAATACGTAGAAATCAATAATGATACATTATTGTAAAGCACGTGTGTCTGGCTCGTTCCCCACTGTGGGTTATCTCGCGAGCGAGGAGTCACCAAGAGCAACATTTCAAGTGTTTGTGATTCTTGTTCACCCCAAAAAGGCACCGGAGATCGACATTGACTGAAAACACTTGTGATAGCGCCTTAAGTGTGCGGTGAATAGTATGTAGATTAAGGGAAGCAGCTGTGGCTGGCTTATTTACACTGGTGTTAACAAAAAGGCCGACTTTAATAATGACCTAGTATTAAAGGTTAGAATTGTTACCTGCATAGTTTGATGGAGGTTTTGAGTGTCCCTGAGGTTGGTTTTGGTCGACTGGTATCAGATGAGAACACCTACTCTCGTTTCGCCGGTATGTTTTTGTTCTGTAGTGTGCTCTAAGGTAATATTTCAAAATTTTATTCTTTTATCGGCTACCCTTCGATTTATTTTTCTTATTCTTAACTGTCGCTCTCATGATTCTCCTGATACTTGAGTTTGTGTTACTAATACCTATTTATTCTCTATTGAGTTGCAAGAGACTATCTTTTGAAGACCATGTATCCTTCGAATTTTCTTCTTTTTTATATCATTAAAAACAAGTTACACTTGGTCCACATGGACTAATATTCTTGTGGGTCTTACATCAAAGGTAGTGTTTCATATATTTTGGTTTTCTTTGCATTAGTTTTGTGAGACAAAATTCAAAGATCTCTTCAATAATGCATCTTTCGAATGTCCCCGTAATTAACTCTGAGAACTAGAAATTCTGCCCTCACCTGGCTCCCGTACACACTTTTCGGTACACATCACGCTGTTCCAGTACACCCTGAATTTAGTCCAATTAGTTCCCGCCTCACTGGACGTAAGAGGAACATTTTTTTTTTTTTTTTGCTCAACAGCAGCGGCATCCACGTCACACAAACACTGACTGGTGATCCTTGTAGTTTTCGGAAAAAAATACTTGGTTTATTACGTTTGTACATTTAACTCTTCCATAATTCCTCTTATGCTCTTCTGTTGTTACCGTGTATTACTACGCCTCTAGTCTTACTGGTATTAACATTGAATAGTAGTGAGTGCGTCGTTAAGCGGTGACCGTACTGTATATTCAACACATCTTCAGGTATATAATAGTGGAGGTCGTGTTTTTTAGGTGGTACTGGTGGGGAGTGAGACGCGATTGTCCTCTTGCCAAGGTCGGGGAGCAGTGAGGTCCGGCGGGCGGCTGATGCGTCCCGATAGCGTGAGATTAATGGTCGCTCAAAACAGTGCGGTCACAACTGTCGCAGCATTAACATGACTATTGGCCGTCTGAACACTGCTGCCGCGCCTCGCCCTCCCCGCTACGATCATTCTCCTTCATAAAAACATATTAACTAACCCGAGAGAGAGAGAGAGAGAGAGAGAGAGAGAGAGAGAGAGAGAGAGAGAGAGAGAGAGAGAATAATAGTCGGACACAAACCCGGTTTTCCAGCGATACTCAGCTGTTCCATTGTTCCTTCTCGAGAAATGCGATTAAGGTGGAGCAGAAGGAAAGAAGATAAGTGCCTGAAGGAGAGGGACCTGAAGGGGAGGGACAGGGAGGAGAAGGGAGCGGTACGTAGCCAACCAACTTCCTGACGGGAGAAGAAGAAGGAAGGGTAAGGGAAGTAGGGCTCTCTACCCCATCATAATCAGTACCACCACCGCCACAACCACCACCACCACACTTGTTTCATTGATGGGTCTGAGTCAGGGAGGATACCCACTTCTATACACACACACACACACACACACACACACACACACACACACACACACACGCATACACACAAACATTCACACACACACACACACACACACACACACACACACACACACACACACACACACACACACACACACGGCCCGGTAGGTCAGTGGTTAGAGCGCTGGCTTCACAAGCCAGAGGACCGGGGTTCGATTCCCCGGCAGGGTGGAGATATTTGGGTGTGTCTCCTTTCACGTGTAGCCCCTGTTCACCTAGCAGTGAGTAGGTACGGGATGTAAATCGAGGAGTTGTGACCTTGTTGTCCCGGTGTGTGGTGTCTGCCTGGTCTCAGGCCTATCCGAAGATCGGAAATAATGAGTTCTGAGCTCGCTCCGTAGGGTAACGTCTGGCTGTCTCGTCAGAGACTGCAGCAGATCAAACAGTGAATTACACACACACACACACACATACAGGCATACACACACACACACACACACACACACACACACACACACACACACACACACACACACACGCACACACACACACTTCTAAATATATCGCGTCTGTTTCTGAATTCAAATGAGTGTTGCAAGGAGATGAGAGAGAGAGAGAGAGAGAGAGAGAGAGAGAGAGAGAGAGAGAGAGAGAGAGAGAGAGAGAGAGAGAAAGTAAACCTCTTTAACGTAATAAACAATAGTCCATTCCTTCTTTATTTGGTATTCGAAATGGAAAGACAACGTGCTTTAATTACCCAGCATCCTCATCTGCACGCAGCGCCTGGCTCGTCGGGGCGAGAGGCGGCGCGTACCATCTGGGGAAAACACCAACACGAAAAAATGCGAAATAAAACCCGCAAAAAAGACTGAACCGGGCTGCACCTGCGCCTGACAAAACAATCAAGGCAGCGAGGAAGAGTGAAGAGTGTGGGCGTGGCGGGAACGAGGGCGTGGGCGTGCGGATAAACAGAGCCAGGGCGTGTTAACAAGGGGTTATGAGGGTAGGGAGGCGGACCATCAAGCCCGCCGCTGCCCGCACCCTCGCCCCTGCCTGCCCGCTACACCTCGGCCTCTTAATCTGTACTCCAGGCCCAAGTACCTCTGCTTCACGGCTAAGAACGCGCACTTGAGGGTCCAAGCATCGATGCTTCAAGGGAGAAGAAAGAACGCTGAAGAGGCAGCTTGTGAGTGAAGACTAGGCAGGCGGCGGCACACTCGGTGAGGGGAGAGAGGGAGTGAGGGAGGGAGTGAGAGAGGCTCCGCAGCTCACTTGTCCCGAAAAATATCGTTTTTCATCTCTGAGAGGATTATGCAATGGCCATATTTAGACTCACGATCCGCTTATCATTGTTATAATTCTTATTGCTGTTATTATTGGTGTTGTTGCTGCTGTTATCATCACTCCTGACATTCATTTAATAAACCAGAAGTGCGTCACTCGACCTTAATGAACTTTCAGCGCCTAATCAGCCACACAGCCAACACAAAGAAAGCAAGAGAGCTAATGCATCATAAGCACCCACTGATCGTAAGATACTCGTACATCGACGCTGGCCGTATGACCCAGTTTGCGTGGCGCCTTCCTCTTCATTAATCAATCAATTACTTATATTGATAAAAGGAAGACAGAGAGACGTGCGAGATGGAGGAAGATGCAAAAGGAGTGAGAGAAAGAAGCAAGAAAGGGAAGTAGGGTAGTACGGAGCAGCCTATAAGCACTGCACAAACTGGCACGTCATTGCAAACTTTCCTATTGTAACAGCCTCGTTCCCTGAGCGTTGTGCGGCGAGGATTCCAATATTCTCATCTGCCACCGAGCTTGAACACTTGCGACTCTTTAGGGTGACCGACTGAAAGGGGTTATAAGATCAACTGTTTCTGGATTTGCTTGATGTACTTTGATATGCTTTTATAGTCCTCTCAGTGGCGAATTACTTTCCTGAGAGAGAAGAGAGAGAGAGAGAGAGAGAGAGAGAGAGAGAGAGAGAGAGAGAGTGTGTGTGTGTGTGTGTGTGTGTGTGTGTGTGTGTGTGATGAATGGTCCTGAATGAGAGACACCGCTTGGCACAGGGACATGAGAGGGTCGGAGAGAGTGTGACAATAACATAGAGGACAAATAAATCTTCTTTGAACATGTCTACCATCTAGCGAGAGAGAGAGAGAGAGAGAGAGAGAGAGAGAGAGAGAGAGAGAGAGAATCCTGCTCCCTTCTTTATACCCTCCCTCCATTTCCCACACACCTAGATAATTTCACCCGCATCAGGTTACACGAGAAACTTGTTACCTTGACGGTTGTGTGATTGGGGCAGAGGAGTGGGCGCCATAATACCACCCAGCTGTTATGTGCCGCACGCCACCCACGCGGGGCCCATGAACTCTAAAAGATTCACCACAGGAACCCCTTAATGTGGGCCTCATTGCTCGAACTAGTCACTCTTCAGCACTTATCTATCGCCTCTCATACTCTCTTCGCTTACAATTTCCTGAAGATATTTCCGTCTCTCAACGCTTCTTAAACTGTTAAAGTTAAGGCTTTTTAAGTGCGTTGTCTGTAGTCTATTATTTTCGGGAGTATTATAATGTTGTATATTTTGTATATTTTGCTGTCTTTTAGCCCAGTGATGATCTATTCATAACTGTTCTTGTTATCTCACTAACTGCATAGAGCCCAACAGAACAAGACTTCATCAGTGTGCAAACTAATATTTGGTTCATCTAGTCAATGCAAGAGATTACCAGTATTTTCATTCACTTATCCCTATTCAAATATGTATTTGATTTAATCTTATTTCGATTATGTTTGTTTTACTGCAAAGATAAATCTACAATTGAAAGATCTGTCGTTGAGAAAAAGCAATATGTGGGATAATAAAACTAATGTGTGAAGAAAGAAAAAAAAACATTATACGTATCTTAGATTCTTTTCGGAAAAATTATAAAGGCTTAAGGAAAAATGCATGACCACAGAGTTGTTTAGAATGTCAGATATCAAAGATCAAAAGAAAATAAATAATAAGGAGCAGATTTTATTTTTTAGTTTTTCTTATCAGAAAATTCTGGCATTTTCCAAAATAAAAAATAATTAAAAATGTGCATGAAAACATGACAAAAGTCGTAAGATATAGTTACAGTGCAGATAATTATTAATAACTGGTTGGAATACTGATAGTTTTGATAACAGTGGAGTATTGACACACAAATATCTAATAGCTTGTGTCTCAAAAAAATCCTCTCTACATACTGAAATTCATCTCAAAATTATCAAGCGTTTTCTATCATATGAATGTCGTTTTTATCCCTTCGTCAAGGAGAAAAGTTTGAATATGATTTTTTAGCAATTCATAACAATATATTTAAGTGGTAGCATCAGTCAGTAACCGGAGTCCCTGTGTCACTAAAAATTGAGTTCGGCATTTATTTTCACAGCCACGATATGAAAGATACTGATGAAAATTCAAATCTCTCTTCCAAGGCAAAAGTTTCAACCAATATCCATGCGTACAAAAAATGAGATGAAGATGACAGCCGCACTAACAAAAGAGAAAACATATAGGATTGGTGTCTTTCAGAAACTAAAACTCTCACCCACCATTCTCTTACCTATGTTTGTTTTATGAAAGATGTTCATTGCTAGTGGCTCGTCTGCATGCGAGAGTTGTGTGAAACTGATGAGGGAGTGAAAAAAATACTGTGGACCCATTTACGTTAGCTGTATAAAAAAAAAACAAATCACTGAATATTGATGCAACTAGATTGCGCAGTTATTTTGGGGACTGAGAAAAAAAGAAGAAAAAACATTAAAACAATGAGAAAATATACATGTGTATTAAACCCAGACACCCACACCCACACCCACACCCACCCACCCACACACACACACACTCACACATTCACACACACACACACACCGCGTAGTGTAGTGGTTAGCA
>NC_059298.1:19476325-19483825 GCF_017591435.1 Portunus trituberculatus | reverse complement strand
GTGGTACTGGAACGCCGTGGATGAAACTTCAGAGGTATTCTGGTGGGCTGACAAAACAAGATGTAGAAGGAGACTAACATTTTATTGTCAAGCACAGTTGGGTGTCGCTCCAGCTGTTCAAGGTACTGGCACATGAAAAAAAAGAGCTCGACTATTTTAAAACAAATAAACTTCATACATACAATATTTACATATAAATTATTTGATGATATTTACAGATATTTACAAAATATGGCACACATAGGAACTTTAGGGAGGGCATCGGGGCCTCTATAATATATAAACGGGGAGGAAAACTCTTCTAGAACACGAGACAAGACAGAGATAACAAGAAATAGTAAGTGTTTTTTGCTTGACGAGGGACACAGGTAGTGGTACAGATCAATATGACCCACGCGAGGCAGCTCTGTGGCGGCCGCTAATTATGTAACACAGCGAGGAAAAATCACGAGGTGGAAGAGCATTTCTGCTTTTAACAACGAGTGGATCGTAGATAACTGGAAAAACGCACAGATATTGTACTTGATCACGCACAGTGATGGGTGTCTCCTCCGAGCAGCCGCACCGACAGATATACTGACCAATGGCCGCTCTAGGGCGAGATGTTCGGGAATGTACCGGGAAAGAGGGAAGAAAAGGCGGTTCTTGCCTCCACTACGGCAAGGAAACGCTTTTCTATACCCGAGCACCTTCAAAGTGTTTTATAATGCGTGATGCTGAATAATGAGAACACAACAAAGATATTCATTTTGATGTCATCTTCATGAGCGGCGGGTTTATTTATCGTCGTACTGGACAGCTCCTGGTGGTGGGCTGCTGAGGGGCGGCGAGGGAGGAAGACACTGGGGAAGCACGAGGGACAGCTAGTGAGTCTCTGCCTCGTTTTCCACATCAAGTTCCTCTTCCTCGTGTTCCAGAACCAGGCCCTCGTCCTCGCCCTGCTTGGTCTCTGTCTTGTTCTCGCCGCCCTCCTCCTCCTGCTGCTGCCGTTTGTGTTTAGTTCGCCGGTTTTGAAACCAAACTTTGACCTGCAAGGGGAAAAAGATAATATTGTTAAACCGGTTTTCTTATTCAGTCTCTATGTTTATTGTTTTATTTTAAATGTTATCTAGCAGTGCATCGTTCGTGAAAGCATGATCCGGCACCCACACGAACCTGTAACTATATGATATCACGAAAGGCACTGCAGTAACATGATCGTAATCTTTGGGTTAATTAAGTCATCTGACAAAAAAAAAAAAAATAGTGAAAACGATCAATTATCACTAATTGTCGTTGTGGTGCGTGGCAGCGGGGGACAGGCCGGCCGACCACTGGACAAGGGAACTGAGGAAGTGGAGGGGAGGCTAGCGATGGCAAGGGACCAAGGAAACAAGGGAAGAGTCTGCTCTCCCTCGGCCGGATATGGCATGTCACGGGCGGGAGGCCGAGTTGGGAAGCCTATACTCCACTTAGCTATGGACCCACGGCTCTCTCTCTCTCTCTCTCTCTCTCTCTCTCTCTCTCTCTCTCTCTCTCTCTCTCTCTCTCTCCCTCGCTCTCTGTCCCCTTTTCTATTGTTTGAAAGCGAGGATGAAATTGAACTAAAGTAAACAACTCGAAATTGAATTCATTGTACCGAAACTTATGGCAAACATCATATCCACTATTAGGACGACGGCGGGGGCCGCAGGAGAAAGACATCGCTCAGGCTGCCGCACGTTAACACTGTATATTGCCTTCCTATGATATCACCGAAAATATAAAAGTTTCATTACGATGCCAGATTAATAGGAGTAAGTTCCAAACACCTTAAATAAGTATTACAGAAGACGCGAACTATACCATGAGCAGATGAGAAGTGATATGTCTCATCATCAGCAATAATGCCAGTAGGAAATGTTCAAAAAGAGTTAGTTCAGATAATTCAAGTTGCAAAGTTATCAGCAAACTAAATTAAAAGAAAAAGAAAAAGGTGAAAAAAAAATTATAGTGATTTTTGTGTGGAATTTTTTATGCTGTTGTGAATGAGAGAGAGAGAGAGAGAGAGAGAGAGAGAGAGAGAGAGAGAGAGAGCCAAAAGGGGACGGCATTCATCACAGCTAGCTTTCCCTAGTTCCGTCCCGTCAACCAGCTCTATTAAGTCACCCGATTAAACCGATTTTACGCACAATTACCTTCTGTTGCCAGCAATATGTTGGGTTTCGGCGCCAGAGTAAGGAGGGAAGAAGCAGAGGGGAAAAGCGGGAGGAGAAGGGGCAGAGAGGAAGGCCAATGAGAGGAAGAAGAGGGGAGAGTCTGGGAAAGTATCAGGGAGAGAGAGAGAGAGAGAGAGAGAGAGAGAGAGAGAGAGAGAGAGAGAGAGAGAGAGAGAGAGAGAGAGATGAGGCGAGGCTTTTGGTAGAATATATGGTATTGGGAGAGAAAGGGAAGTTGGAATGATGGTGGAGAGGAAGAACAGAATGAGTCTACTCGGGAAATGCAGACATGGAGGAACGGAGAGGAAGGGAGATAAGGAGAGAGGGAGAGTAAGAGTGAGAAGGAGGGAGGAAGGAAAATTCACAGGGAAAAGTGGTAAAATGCAAATAAAACGGAAAACACAAAGTCGTTCACTATCAATAGAAGGTAGAGTGAGGTAGAGGATATAGGAAAGAAATAAAGTAAGCACATACTCCTTCAAGAGAGGCAGAAAAAAATGCGTATGATGAGCAGGAAAAGAAGGAAAATAATATTATCAATTCGAGGCTGAGAGACAATGCCAATTAAACACGCCACGGAACAGATATAGATAAAAAAGAGCATTTCTGCAGAAATAAAAGAGATAATGTATGTAAGATATAGGTAAATCACAAAAAAATATTGCCATTATTGTCATTCTTGTTATTATTAGTAGTAATCTTTTTCCAAAATCAAAAGTCAGAAAGGGTACGTAAATAAATAAATGAATATATTGAAGATTAAAAATGATTAATGATATAAAAAAAGAAAAACATGGTAAAAAAATAATAATGAAAATGGAAATACTATAATACACTCACAAGAAAGTGCAGTAGTCGATTAGCTGACGAACAAACCAGATTTGAATGAATAATCCTCCTTCCTGCTCATCATCTTCCCTTCCTCCAAGCCACATCTGACCAACCACTCCCTGCCTCTCTCCCTCCTGAACCACACTTTGTCTGTCTGTCTGTCTGTGTCTAATTCTCTATATTACGCGTGTGCTTTTCCCGATATCTATATTTATAAATCTTGTTTGTCTATATGCACCCGGTGGTCTGTTTTTTTTCCTCCCTTTCTCTTCTCTATGTGTGTGTGTGTGTGTGTGTGTGTGTGTGTGTGTGTGTGTGTGTGTGTGTGTGTGTGTGTGTGTGTGTGTGTGTGTGTGTGTGTGTGTGTGTGTGTGTGTGTGTGTGTGTGTGTGTGTGTGTGTGTGTGTGTGTGTCTGTTTCTTCGTTAATTTCTCTCTCTCTCTTTCTCTCTTAGCAAGGACAATCATACCTAAACACACACACACACACACACACACACACCGCGTAGTGTAGTGGTTAGCACGCTCGACTCATAATCGAGAGAGCCGGGTTCGAGTAGCGGCGCGGCGAGGCAAATGGGCAAGCCTCTTAATGTGTGGCCCCTGTTCACCTAGCAGTAAATAGGTACGAGATGTAACTCGAGGGGCTGTGGCTTCGCTTTCCCGGTGTGTGTTGTGTGTTGATGTGGTCTCAGTCCTACCCGAAGATCGGTCTATGAGCTCTAAGCTCGCTCCGTAATGGGGAAGACTGGCTGGGTGACCAGCAGGCACCCGAGGTGAATTACACACACACACACACACACACACACACACACACACACTTCCTGTTCATCCACATTCCACTGGTAGGATGCAATACCAAGCCGCTCAAATAATGCCAGGTTGTGTGTGAAGCAAGAGGGACTATAAATTGTCGGGTATGGGACGCTGGGGGGAAAAGCAGCGAGGGGAGGGAGAGAGAGAGTAACAGGGGGAATACGAGAAGTCAGACGAACGAAGGAAGGAAGGAAATACGTTGGAAAGTAATTATAGAGAGCAGTAGATGTAGTTTAGAGATTGATATACAGATTGAGTGATTGATTATTTGTTGTGTTGATATGTTCAGTATATCACAACTGATTAGAAAGTACCAAGAGTAAGAAAAAAAACATATATATATATATATATATATATATATATATATATATATATATATATATATATATATATATATATATATATATATATATATATATATATAATACGTTGACAATATGAAAAGGGCAAAAATATACACATGTAGAAAAGGAAAGAAACTTATGTTAAATTTGTTGCATGCGACGGTAATGTTAAGGTAATTATAGAAAAGGAACTGTGGAAAAAATATATATAAGAAAGGAAAGTCAAATTAGATAAATACTATAAATAAATACATAAGAACCTCACAACGAATGGATATAATGAGTAACGTCAATAGAGAATGAATGAATAAGTAAAATGAATAACATGAATAGCGGAAGCATTGTGACAGGAAAGAAACCAAGAAAATAAGCCATTCTGTGTAAACAAGTTATCAAGACACTGATGTATGTTATCAGATGGTACCAGGAACATTGAAGAAAGTCCATAACAAACATATTTTTTTTTTTTCATGAAGCTTTAAAGAAGAAATACCAAACCTATTCACCGTAGAGAAAGAAACATTCACAATCCACTGGGAAGTAATAATGATTGTGTGTGTGTGTGTGTGTGTGTGTGTGTGTGTGTGTGTGTTACTAATACAGCTGGCGGGAAAATGCTGAGAGAATAAGGACAGAATAATGGACACAGCGTGAGATAGTTTATAAGTGTGGACAGCTCAAGCGCAGGTAGTGATAAGGGCAATAATATTAATAATGGAGGTGATAATAATAATAGTAATAAAAACGACGATAATATTAATGATAACTATAATAATAATAATAATAATAATGATAATAATAACAATAACAAAATAATAATAATAATAATAATAATGATAATAGCAAAAAATAATTTGTAATAATGTAAAACGTTTGTGAATATTCCTAAAATTATCATCATACTATATTACAGAAAAGAAAACATTATGGTAGTGATAATGATGAAAGCGATAATAAAAATAATAATAATAATGATAAAATGATAAAGATAATGATGATAATATTAACAATAATAATAATAATAATAATAATAATAATAATAATAATAATGATAATAGTAATAATAATAATAATGATAATACTACTAATAATAATGATGATCATGATAATAATATCAATGATAATAATAATAGTGAAAATAGTAATGACAACGATAACAACAACAATATGCTGTGTTCGGAAGCATCTCTTTTTTGTTAAATATAATTTTCTATGGTTTAGATTCCTTTTCCGTTGAGAAAGTGGTAAAAATGTCTCGATATGTTTTGGTAAACTCCGACATTTATGTAACACGAGTCGAACACCACTCTTGGCGTCGCTGATAATAAACAAGTGTGACTTTTGGGTAATCGCAACGGGGAAGCGGCAGTTGACATGTGACGAGTGACGAGGGAACTCTATCCGAGGTAAAGGGGTTGCTAAAGAGTTGGGCGGGATGTAGGCGTGGGTGGGGGAGGGGCGGATCAGCAGAGGGTAAAATTTAACCAAGGGAGATGAGCGGTCAGCGCAAATTAGTGGGCGATGCAGGACAGCCGGCGAGCCGCCGCTGTCCCGCCTTCTGGTCCCACTGTTTGTTTGTTATTGTTATGGGACTAAGCTTGCCTTGCCACTTTACATTTACACCGCCGCCGCTACAATGTTCACAGTGCAATACTCCTGTAGTAAATCACGTATTCACATGAGTTTATAACTGATTTCATGGACAGAGTATAATTGTGAAAATATATGACGATGTCTTACCTGTGTCTCGGAGAGGTTGAGGGACTGGGCGAGCTGCTTCCTCTCCGCGCCTACCACGTACTGGTTCTTCTCGAAGGCTTGCTCTAGCTTCAGCAACTGGCTTGGACTGAACGCCGTCCGGATCCGCTTCGGCTTCCGGAAAGGCAGCAGGAAGGTGGGGAAGTCATGACCTGCAGGACGGAGTGGAGTGTCACTGCCTTGTCCACAGTAGAATGCGCCGTTTGTTTCTCTTCACTATGAACATCTACATATATTTTTTTCCCTCACCCAGCCGCAGCTAATTTAAAATCTGGTACAGAGACTCCGTCTTAAGATCCTAAAGAAAATGCTCTTTATAATAAATACTTTTCAGCAATCTATGGTGTGGATACTCCGTACAATAGACTAACATCCTGCACTGAATGCGAAAACTTACCGCCAGGGAATCCTGGAGGGAAGATCCTGCCTTGCCGGGACAGTAGCCAAGGATAGAGTGGATAGTCTCTATGGCAGGACACGGGGGGCATAGGCGTGCCCGGGAACTGCGGCACCTGGGCAAGGAGGTGGTGTGGCATGAGGTGTGAGGGCAGGTGTGGGTGCCCTGTGTGTCCGCCGAGAGGCAACAGCTGTGACGGTAGATGCATTCCAGTCCCCGGCAGGAGGCTTGGCGGCGGGAGAGAGGTCGGGCTTGTGAGCGGCGACGCAGCCTTCTTGTCATCATCGCACTGAGAGGGTGACTGTGTGCGGACGGGGGAAGTGAAGGGCGAGGTGCGAAGGTTGGATTCTTGGTGGGCTTGCTGTACACGCTGAAGCTGTTCTTTCAGCAGCTGGTCCCTCAGCTGGTCGCGAATTTGTTGCTCTCGGACGAGAAGAAACTCACGCGGGAGTCCGATGTTGGTAAAGTCTCGCGGCGGCTGGTGCGGCGGCGACTCGGCTAGTTTGGTGAGGCCCAGTGCGGGCGGGGATGTTGACGCCCGTTTCTCATCTCCACAGCCGACTAGGGATTCTATGGAAAAACCAAGACGTGGGCGTGTAGGCACCACGGGCGTGGGCGCTTGTGGCATCATCAAGTCTGTGAGCACCTGGTTCTCGCAGTTTGCCTGTACAGCAGCACACTCCCTATTAGCACGGTCAAGCACCCTGGTCTTTCAGGCCCAGGATGGCGCCACCCTAGTGAGTTACAGAACAGTCACAGGATAACAACTCTCGGAGGTGAGCACGCAAGGAGTTCACGTGGACTTATACGGCAAGCTGGAACTGTTCTACTCCTTTTACGTTGTTCTGCCTGTTCTTATCGCCATTATGAGCCAGCGTGGTCAATGATTGGTCAATTAGCACCCGATTCTCTGTTATTGCTTTTAATAGTGAGCCCCCATTGGTTCGTCTCTCCGCGAGACTCCTCCCTCAGCTAAGAGATGCCAGTGAATGTTACTGTCATCATTTGTTTCTCTCTTATGTCTTCCACCGAAATTTACATTGGCACATCAGTCAAATTATTTTCATTGAACAACACAAACATTCAATAGGAAAAACGTAAATAACTATTTAAGACGTCAAAATAATCGCAAATACTTACATAATGAAAGTAGGCAACAATTCATCCACAAAGCCACT
>NC_059298.1:19461325-19471325 GCF_017591435.1 Portunus trituberculatus | reverse complement strand
TCGCTCATTAATTCGTCATCGCGGCTCAGCTCAGGTAGGTCAGTCACTAAATCAAGGTCATGGCGAGGTGCGAATCATTATTTTGACATTAGTGATCCCTTTTGGTGGAGCTTTACGGCACACCTGCGTCTCGTCCTTATTATATAGCAGTGATGTTTGAGGTGGTGGTCATGTAGGAAAGTTACGCGGCTTTGGTAGTTCGTCGAGTGATATAGACTGGTGATGGTTGTGGAAGTGGTGGTGAATGTGATGGAATAAAAGAGTTTGGTGGTGTTGTATAATAGGGGTAAAGTAGAAGAACTGAATGGTAGTAGTAGTAGTAGTAGTAGTAGTAGTAGTAGTAATAGTATTAGAAATAGTAGGTGTAGTAGTAGTAGTAGTAGTATTAGAAGTAAGGTGTTGTCATGGAGGAAGGAACAAGAAGAACAATGGTACTGGTGGTAGTATTGGTTTTATGAATGGCAGAAAAGAAAGACTAAGACTGTATGGAAAATGGAAGGGAGGGAAGAGGATGAGGGGATGATAGTGGGTGAAGGGAGGGAAGTGGAGGAAGGGATGGTAATGACGCTGGTACTTGGAATGGTATATAGAGAAAGGAATAAGTCTGATAGTAAGAGAAAGAGGGGTTGGTCAAGTAGTACTATTAATAATAGTTGTATATAGTAGTAGTAAAAGTAGTAGGTATAGAATTGGTAGAAAAAAAAAGAGGGAGATGAAATAAAGGGTGTTAGAGGAGGGGGTAGCAGTGGTAGTGGAAAGGGTAGCGATGGTGGTGGAGGGAGAAAAGCATTGAGGAGTGAGTGAAGGAGGGGAGAGGGTCGTATCGTTAGCCCGGCTGGTGATTGGGTCTCCATATATCAAGCGGGTGGTGGTTTGACAGCTTCTGATGAATATGTGATACGCTGTTTTGCTCTGGTTTTCAGTCCGTACTTTGTCTGGCTTTCCTCTTTGCTTTGTTTGATACGGCAGACTACATTCTCTTCCTTAGTTATTTTATAAGAGATGTAATAGTAAATTTTCACTAAATAAAGTCCCTGTTGCATTGTACTAGTTTACTCTCAAAGGACAAAACGCCTGTAATAATGTACTTTAGTTATATCTCGCTGTATTCCTGATAAATCGCATATATTGTCAAACTTTCTTCGGTACATCGCTACATGCATCAACTGGTGATATTCCAGTCATTCCCTGGGCGCAAGGCTCTGAGGTGATCTTTGACCTGCTCACGGTGGTGCCTCGCTTGGCTTGGCGACCTCACGGGTAGAGCTATTAATTAACCTACCTGGGAGGTCAGGTCATGCTGGTTTGTGTGTGTGTGTCTCTGTGTGTGTGTGTGTGTGTGTGTGTGTGTGTGTGTGTGTGTGTGTGTGTGTGTGTGTGTTTGAATGTGTTTGAGTGTAATTCACCTCGGTCGTCTGGTGGTCACCCAGCCAGTCTTCCCCATTACGGAGCGAGCTCAGAGCTCATAGACCGATCTTCGGGTAGGACTGAGACCACAACACACTCCACACACCGGGAAAGCGAGGCCACAACCCCTCGCGTTACATCCCGTACCTATTTACTGCTAGGTGAACAGGGGCCACACATTAAGAGGCTTGCCCATTTGCCTCACCGCTTTCCGGAATTCGAACACGGACCCTCTCGATTTTGAGTCGAGCGTCCTAACCATTACACTACGCGGTGTGTGTGTGTGTGTGTGTGTGTGTGTGTGTGTGTGTGTGTGTGTGTGTGTGTGTCTGTCTGTTTGCATTTTTGTTGGTGTTTCTGTTTATTTGTTTCTTTGTTTATTTGTTGTATGTGTGTGTGTGTGTGTGTGTGTGTGTGTGTGTGTGTGTGTGTGTGTGTGTGTGTGTGTGTGTGTGTGTGTGTGAGTGTGTGTGTGTGTGTGTGTGTGTGTGTGTGTGTGTGTGTGTGTGTGTGTGTGTGTGTGTGTGTGTGTGTGTGTGTGTGTGTGTGTGTGTGTGTGTGTGTGTGTGTGTGTGTGTGTGTGTGTGTGTGTGTATGTGAGAGTTTGAGTATGTGTGTGTGTGTGTGTGTGTGTGTGTGTGTGTGTGTGTGTGTGTGTGTGTGTGTCTGTCTGCATTTTGTTGGTGTTTCTGTTTATTTGTTTGTTTGTTTATTTGTTATGTGTGTGTGTGTGTGTGTGTGTGTGTGTGTGTGTGTGTGTGTGTGTGTGTGTGTGTGTGTGTGTGTGTGTGTGTATGTGTGTGTTTCACTGTTTGATCTGCTGCAGTCTCTGACGAGACAGCCAGACGTTACCATACGGAACGAGCTCAGCGCTCATTATTTCCGATCTTCGGATAGGCCTGAGACCAGACACATAACACACACCGGGACAACAAGGGAACAACTCCTCGATTTACATCCCGTACTTACTCACTGCTTGGTGAACAGGGGCTACACGTGAAAGGAGACACACCCAAATATCTCCACCCGGCCGAGGAATCGAACCCCGGTCCTCTGGCTTGTGAAGCCAGCGCTCTAACCATTGTGTGTGTGTGTGTGTGTGTGTGTGTGTGTGTGTGTGTGTGTGTGTGTGTGTGTGTGTGTGTGTGTGTGTGTGTGTGTGTGTGTGTGTGTGTGTGTGTGTGTGTGTGTGTGTGTGTGTGTGAGAGTGTGTGTGTGTGTGTGAGTGTGTGTGTGTGTGTGTGTGTGTGTGTGTGTGTGTGTGTGTGTGTGTGTGTGTGTGTGTGTGTGTGTATATGTCTGCATTTTTGTTGGTGTTTCTGTTTATTTGTTTGTTTTTTTATTTGTTGTGTGTGTGTGTGTGTTTGTGTGTGTGTGTGTGTGTGTGTGTGTGTGTGTGTGTGTGTGTGTGTGTGTGTGTGTGTGAATCTACAAGTGTCCGCTTTCGTATGTGTCTTTGTTTGTGTGTGTTTGCAGTAACGATTCATAAATTTTGGTGTTTCTATAATTTATGTATCAACAGTGACATGCATAACTTTCCAGATACATTATCTCTCTCTCTCTCTCTCTCTCTCTCTCTCTCTCTCTCTCTCTCTCTCTCTCTCTCTCTCTCTCTCTCTCTCTCTCTCTCTCTCTCTCTCTCTCTCTCTCTCTCTCTCTCTCTCTCTCTCTCTCTCTCTCTCTCTCTCTCTCTCTCTCTCTCTCTCTCTCTCTCTCTCTCTCTCTCTCTCTCTCTCTCTCTCTCTCTCTCTCTCTCTGCAGCAATCATTCGGCGTAAATATAAAGAATAAGCACATGCAGTGAGAAAGAAAACGCAATAAATGGGACACAGATCTCTGCAGGTGTGGTGAGGGCATCGGGACAGGTGATGGCAGGTGTGCACAGGAAACAAACATCCACTGCACCGTCACCACATACACCACAACACACTTTTCTACCCCTGTTGTTGCTGATCATTCTTTTTTCCTCATGCTTCTCCTCCTCCTCCTCCTCCTCCTCCTCCTCCTCCTCCTCCTCTTCCTCAGTTTCCTTCTCAACCTAAATCTCGTCCTCGTCTTTGTCTACCTCCTCCTTCTGCTGCTTTTCTTCCTCGTTATCGTCCTTGACCTTGAACTCCTCCTCCTCTTCTCCTCCTCCTCCTCCTCTTCCTCTTCTCTTTCTCTTCCTCTTCCTCTTCCTCCTCCTCCTCCTCCTCCTCCTCCTCCTCCTCCTCCTACTTTTTCCATCTCATTTTCTCTTCTTCCGTCTTCTCTTCATTATCATCATTCTTCTTCATTATGATTGTAAATATGCAGCTGTAAATTTTGTCATCATTGCAGTGCTTGAAAAGTTAGGTAAATAAATCTATAGTGAATTCTACAAAACGTGAGAGAGAGAGAGAGAGAGAGAGAGAGAGAGAGAGAGAGAGAGAGAGAGAGAGAGAGAGAGAGAGAGAGAGAGAGAGAGAGAGAGGGAGAGAGGGAGAGAGAGAATAATTGTTACTGTATTATTCAATCAAGTACGTTTTTTTAACGATTACAGCAACCGACTTTGAAGGGAAGCGGAAGGAGACACTCTTAGTATGCAGACCGATTTGTTCCACTTCTCCTCCCGCGGGAGATCTTACGTGCATGCACAAGTGACGGTACATACACACATTCACACTCACACACACACACACACACACACACACACACACACACACACACACACACACAGAGGAGGTAAGGGACGTGGGCGACGGCTCTGTACACCCCCACCACGTGTACTAAGCGACGCCGAGGAAGGATGTAGTGAATAAATCTGTCAAACAATAACCGCTAATCTGGACGGAAATTTACTTCCTCGAGTGACGTCGCCCGGCATCAGACACTCCGTTAATGAAGACAGATGAAGAACCTCGACACTTACAGCTCCCGGACAAACAGACACCATTTAACACTGACGATGCAAGGAGACGTGAGGCATAAGTGAAGGGACTGAGAAAGCTTGGAAAATTTATCGTAACAATAAAGGCGACGGTGGTTGTGTTGTCGAGGAAGTGTGACGCGAGAGATTGCCCTGATAACCTTTCCTAATGATAGCGTTCATAACAAAGAGGATGTATTTTGTATTAATGGCAAAAAACGGCTGCAGGGAGGGATTATGTTACGGGCGACGCTGCGATGGCAGTGATTAAAGCCTTTTCTTTTAAGTGTGTGAACTCTCTCTCTCTCTCTCTCTCTCTCTCTCTCTCTCTCTCTCTCTCTCTCTCTCTCTCTCTCTCTCTCTCTCTCTCTCTCTTAAAAAAAAATTGAATGTGTTAAGAAAGAGAACCTTGAGGAGGACGACTGCGTACTTAGTGATGATGACAAGGCTGAATATTGACAGCTGATGGCTTATATCTAATGTTAGGTAGGTATTTTACGCTTCATTTGTGCGTGATGGAGGAAGTGTAGGACTAAGATACATAGTGCAATTTATTTTTATGTTCCCGATTTCCATATACGAGTAAATGATAGCTATAGAATATACTGCACGTCTCAGTCCCAGGTGTTTGCTGTTGTCACAAAGGCCGGTATCTCTTGTCGGCGATCAAAGAGTAATGATGGGACGCAACCGTATACGTGGATGTACCTTATCAGCAACACATACAAATGCAGGTATGACAAATACACTCAATAAACCACGAATGAAAGTCTCACTCGCTGGTGTATCAGACGAGGGGCGGATCAGATAATACCCTCGTATCGTCTCGCATCTTTCCATTTTCGCATAAGTTACAGATTAACGTTGAGGGGGATCGCAGCCTTCCACTCACTTGTAATGCTGGTGATACAAAGAGCTTCCTTCCTCTCCTATCCTTGCCTACCGCAGCTATCCCTTTCTCTCCCCCTCTGTCTTTCTCTTTCCTCCCACAGCAAGAATGGGAAGAACCCACACTGTGTATGTGAACAAAGAACACCACTTATCGAGGCTATATATTTTCCAAACACCAAAGCGGAACATTCACAGGAAAAAAGTATAATACGTATGCATTACATTTCCTCGAGGGATAATGTGCCACAAAAACAGGGATGGTCCGGCAGGTGTGGCGGGAATGGGGTAGGGATGAGGGGGAGGCATGGTGATGAGGTGTATAGGGAGGGATGGGGGAGGGTGAGCAGGTGAGAGGCATGACTTAACATATGATCGTCTACCTGATGGCTTCCCCCCATCTCTCTCTCTCTCTCTCTCTCTCTCTCTCTCTCTCTCTCTCTCTCTCTCTCTCTCTCTCTCTCTCTCTCTCTCTCTCGAGAGAGAGAGAGAGAGAGATGATCCTATACATATCTTTATAAAGTTGTGAGTTACAGTAAGGTGAAGAAAAATCAATAGTACAGGAATAACTTATTAAGTTATTCCTTATCGTTTCTTGATTCCAAAAGATGAGAGGAACACAAGAATTGTTTGTTTATATGAAGGAAAAATTTGCGAATCAGAGTTGCAAATGTTGTTCTTTGTTTGACTTAAATATTTTTCGAATGTAGTAAAATTTGAATAAAATGGTTATGATAAGATAAGAGTCGATCACAATCGGCATACAAATCACGTAAAAACAATGGAAAAGAAAGATAAAGAGTATAAAAGGAAAATATATTTAAGACTCTAATAATATCATTCTTGTATATCTCTTTTTATTTGCATCTATTTGATGATCAATGTGAGGCAAAAAAAAAAAAAAAAAAACTGTTTTCTATTTGGTGACGCACAGCAGGATGGCTACATTGTGACTCGATGGGATGCCCATAAATTTGGCTGTGATAGCGAGAACCAAGCGGCTGGTGGGTATTACAGTGCGTGGAAGAGGAACTCATCATGCTTACCACCTGAACCACACACTAGGTACAGACACACTTGCATACATGAGGATAAAGAAGCTGTGTGTGTAATTCACCTCGGTCGTCTGCTGGTCACCCAACCAGTCTTCCCCATTACGGAGCGAGCTCAGAGCTTTTAGACCGATCTTTGGGTAGGACTCTGTGTGTGTGTGTGTGTGTGTGTGTGTGTGTGTGTGTGTGTGTAAAGTAAAGTAAAGTAAGTAAAGTAAAGCCATCATATACATATATATATACACATAACTAACAAAATAGAGAATTATTGGCATGATCCATCGAGCCGGGGCTCCTGACGTAATATAATTAATTTACAGAAGTTTGAGCATGGCTGGGTATGGCTAAATATTACATGTATCTTTATCTTCATACACTTAATATACATATACATATCTAAATAGGTAAACTACTTATTATGCATATACATACATACATACATCAGTACATAATCTTATGCACCCATATATACCACCCACATATACATATATATATATATATATATATATATATATATATATATATATATATATATATATATATATATATATATATATATATATATATATATATATATATGATATTGATATTAAACTTACATTTATATATTAATAGCTATATCCCTAAGAACTTTGTAGTGCAAGTAAATGTTTTTTAACTTTCTTTTTAAATTGATCTGGACTATCTGAAATAATTTTTATATATGCTAGCAAGTTATTCGCATAGTTGTGGACCATAATAGAAGATGCTGTGTTTGAAAAGATTTGTGCGATACTGTGGGCATACTATATTAACATCTTGTTGTCTAGTGCCATATATTGATTCTAATAATTTGAAAATTGGAGTTTCTTGTCTGTTTACAAGATTTTTAAAGATGAATAAAAGGAGAAAATATTTATGTATTGAATAATAATTAAGAAGCTTGTGCTCTGCGAAAGTGTTGGCAGTGGAGTAAAATTTTCCGAAGTTAAAAATGCATCTTAGAATGTGTGTGTGTGTGTGTGTGTGTGTGTGTGTGTGTGTGTGTGTGTGTGTGTGTGTGTGTGTGTGTGTGTGTGTGTGTGTGTGTATCCTCGCACCCGCCAGGAAGCCATCGACAAAACCCTCCATAATTAGAGAATATTTAAGTGTTAATAACTGGCCGTGTGTGTGTGTGTGTGTGTGTGTGTGTGTGTGTGTGTGTGTGTGTGTGTGTGTGTGTGTGTGTGTGTGTGTGTGTGTTAACAGTAGGACGTACATCATACACCTGGCCGTCAAACTCTCTGTCTAGGCATCACTCGTAGTTTCATAGCTGTTTCTTTGTACTGCCTGACGAAGGAAAGAGACAGAAATGGGGAATAGCAGAAAAAGCAGCACCAAGACTGTGCACCATTAATATGCAGCAGCAATTGTAGTAGTGGTAGTTGTGATAGTAGTAGAAAGAGGAACATGGGAAAGAACGGCAGCAAATGTTAATAGAAATACTGAATGTACTAGAGTTGAAACCTAAAAGTAAGAGGTGAGAACGACGAAAGGGGAGGAGCTGTAGAGGATAAAACGGAGAAGGAAGTTGCGATGATGTATGTACATGTGACGGTGTATGTGAAGTACCGATGCTTTCATGCGTGCTTAATGCTGTGATAATAGCAGCATAAATCCAGTAAATGAGGCAACTCATCTGCATCCTCTTCCCTCCCTTCACACACACACTGTCAAGTCATTACATCACCTGCTAGGAGTAATTACCACCATGAAGGGAAGGGAGGGCATCGCATACATATACATTCATATTCTTTCCATTCTATTTACCGAAAAAAAATATAACATGAAGGGGGCTATTTGAGAAACACATTCAGATTTATTAGCGTTTGGCTATTAGAGGATGGTGTTTCTTTAACGGTAGAAGTAAAAAAAATTCTGCTTCTCATTATTGATAGTATGTAAAAGACACGGCGACATTTACGACCTCCTGACAGCTGGGTAGCACCGTCACCAGCGCCAACGTGGCACGTGGCGCAGCACAGCGAGAAACAGGACAGTCCAATCACGACCAGCAATGAGAGCAGCTGTAACGCCTTCATTTGTATCACGACCGCCCTGTGTATTGGGTTTCAGTGATAGACGGACAGTGATTGCGTCTCACATCTTCCTGTATCTGTTATATGTTGGTTATTGATCTTTCTAGGCATAAGATATCTTGACATTAAGTTATAGATAGATTTGGATATAGATAGATAAAGATATAAAGTCCTATCGGAAGAGAGAGACATAGAAAGAAAGAGAGAGCTACGGATAAGTAGAGATAAATAGAGATGAGCAAATCGAGATGGACAAAAATAGAGATAGATGGATAGAGAAACAAAAGGAAAGACAGACTGACAGATGGTAAGAGACAGATGGACAGCTTGACATACATATTATGCATGTCACATATTCTTAATCAATGTCAATACAATGTATCCTTTCCTGTTCTTTCATTAGGTACAGTGAAGGGGCCACGTGGCTGGACAGATGCACTGGAAAAGAAAAAAAATGAAAGACCTAACAAAGAAATAACAAAGGAAAAGTTTCATAGATACGCATAAAACATAATGATTGTTGTACAGATAAACAGATGTAGACAAATGATTATTAGTAAACAGACATTCAGGTAGACAAGAAACACAAAAAAAATCTACATAGTAAGACAACGCTGACTTAGAAAGCTTGACAGATAACAGAAGAACTAGCCAAGCAGCCAACATAGTAAATAGAGAGGAGAGTGGACAGCCAATCGCCCAACCAGTCCTGTACATAGACAATTAATGACTTAATGACCAGTGCAACAGACAGGAGA
This sequence comes from Portunus trituberculatus, assembly GCF_017591435.1. Lineage (NCBI taxonomy): Eukaryota > Metazoa > Arthropoda > Malacostraca > Decapoda > Portunidae > Portunus > Portunus trituberculatus. The sequence continues at coordinate 19,462,277 of NC_059298.1, read as the reverse complement.
GATAGGGAAGCATCCAAGGAGACAGCTAATGCAAGTATCAATCAGTCAACAAGCCAGATAGAAAGAATAGTAAGCCATCCGACTGTAGATAAGGGGCTAATCAGAAATTTAGGCATAATTGAAAATAAAAATACAAACAGGTCACTCACTGAAAGCAATTTTTTTTTTGTTAGTTTAATTCAGAATTTGAAATAAAGATGATAGAAAGAGATTGAGGAATATCTAGTATTTTTTTTATCTGTATGTTAATCTGTCTGTGTCTTCCTGTATGTTTCTTTCTTTGTTTATTTTTCTGTCTGTTTGTATGTATATCTGTTAGTATCTCTCTCTCTCTCTCTCTCTCTCTCTCTCTCTCTCTCTCTCTTTCTCTCTCCTGATCATTAATGCCTCTCTGATGGCCTGGTTGCGTCCACATTAAGCTTCACTTAGCCAGCGCGACAAAGTGAGCTTTACTGCCCCCTGGAGACGCCCTGCTCGTCCTTGCCCCGCCCCGTCCCGCCCTGCCCCTTTGCCCTCTGCCCGACCCGCCTCACCTGAACTCCATCATTACTCATTCTTTTCCCTCAGAATCCCCACGAGTCTTCTCATTATCGTCTACTCATCTCCCTCAGTGCCCTTGCCATCTCTTTTTCTTTCTCCTTCTCCTCCTCCTTTTCCTACTCCTCTTCCCCGTATCACTCTTAATGACTCCATCATCAGCATACCTTCGACTCATTTTTATTTATCACCAGTCTCTCTCTCTCTCTCTCTCTCTCTCTCTCTCTCTCTCTCTCTCTCTCTCTCTCTCTCTCTCTCTCTCTCTCTCTCTCTTGCACCTACGTACACAGATGAGCACGCCTCGGTGACGCACAAACAAAAGCCTTACATGCTCCTATTTTATGGTGTTGACATGTATTTCCGTTATGCCGGACACGTACTCATCCCTCTTCGCTGATTACAAAACACACGTCCC
>NC_059298.1:19451325-19456325 GCF_017591435.1 Portunus trituberculatus | reverse complement strand
ACAGTTGCTCTTTCGAATGATACGATCTTGACGATAAAATATAAGTTATATCATCCGCACAAAAAAGAAAGATATCCGCTTATGGAGTTGGTTTATACTTGTGGTCATTGGTCCAGCCTCCCTCTTCCCCTTCCTGAACCACCATCACGCACCCTCCCTTATACCTCTCCCAGCCGCGGCACGCCCCCTGCCGTCTCGTCCTCAACAGCCTCATTGGCGGTGGAGTGGGGCTGGTTGGTCCGTGTCCACTCCATTTTCCACGTAAGTAACCTTTAGGAGAATCGCGACTCGGGGACGAAGAAGAGCGGGTCGGGACGATGCGAGGAGGAACGTGGCGCGGACATCGCATCGATCACTGCATTGCGGGTTATCGGAGACTCGATAAAAATCTGTTGTAATAGGGACATCACCCCCCGCCTGGCGACGCTGACGTCCCTGAAGTAGAACATCCGAGCCTGTCCGCCCTGACCATTAAGTGGTGAAGCCTGGAGGTTCTCGCCGTCCTTCTTAAAGACGTGACGCGTAGTGCGATTTGGAATATAAGTTTGTTTTTTAGATGTTTTTTATGTAACTGCGATGTAAATGCATGTTGTATACATTGTGTTGCGTGAAGAGACATTTCAGGGTTTTAGAAATTATAAAAAAGCAGGTTATTTTGCTGGAAAAAAAGCCTTATCTGTTGAGATATGCAGTGTCACTCTATTGACTGTTATCTGATAGGTTTGTGTGTCGTCTTTAGTGAAAAATATGAGACCAAGAAGAAGAAACAGAGCAGAAAAGAGACAAAAAAAAAATAAATAAACGGAGGAAACATAATGTACTTCAAGTGATTTTTGTTCATTACGGAACTGTTATTTTGTTTTGTGGTTTAAATTGAGGTCAGGGATCATCAAATCATGCAGGGGCTTAGTATTTGAGTCCCATGGGAAGATTGTGGCACCTCCCGTAACACACACACACACACACACACACACACACACACACACACACACACACACACACACACACACACACACACACACACACACACACACACACACACACACACACAAATCTAATAGAAATAGACTGAATGTAGGCATTTTCTTCTCTCCCAATTGCTTGTAACCAGTGTGAACATAAAAAACTCATGCTGAAAACTTGAATAACTGTATTAATGAGCATTATTTCACACTCACTGCTTATTTATGGCAAGCGCTTGTTATGTCTGTAAATTTGCCTCATTCTTCACTTGCTTTATTTTTTATCTTTAGTTTGTTTTTTTTATACATTTCCTCCGTCATCACTCATCATTTGTCTTATTGTGTTCTTCTATTTATTATTTATTTCCCTTTTCGTTCTTCACTCATATTTGTTTCTGATTTTCCTTTGCTTTCCTTGCATGATTTTCCTCATCTCTTACCTATCTTGTCTTATCAAGTGTCCTTTATTTATGTGTTGCAATTACTTCATATATCTCTGTTTCATTCTTTTTCTATTTTTTTCCTCTTATTTATACCTTACTTCCATCTTTACTTCCCTTCGTTACCATCTTTCTCTTCTCACCATCTTTAGATTCTTAGTCTTCTAGTTTCCCTCTTCGATCATCATCTTGTGTTATGTAGTTTCCCTCCCACTGTTTCCTCCGTCTCTTCCTTCGCCTTGTGCTTCCGATTCTCCATGCATGAAATTGGTTATCCTCGCGGTGGGCTGAAATATTTGCCATGCGTGTCGGCATTAGCATGATTTAAACGTGCATGAATCTTAATTACCCGATGAGATATTGGGACAAGTTTTAGCATCACATCCTCTTGTGGTTAGTATTAATATTGTTACTATTATTATTATTATTATTATTATTATTATTATTATTATTATTATTATTATTATTATTATTATTATTATTATTATTATTATTATTATTATTATTATTATTATTATTATTATTATTATTATTATTATTATTATTATTATTATTATTATTATTATTATTATTATTATTATTATTATTATCATTCTTATTTTATTATTATTATTATTATTATTATTATTTTTATTATTATTATTATTATTATTATTATTATTATTATTATTATTATTATTATTATTATTATTATTATTATTATTATTATTATTATTATTATTATTATTATTTTGGTGTGTTTAGCTATGATTTTTTACAATCCCCCCATCTCTCTCTCTCTCTCTCTCTCTCTCTCTCTCTCTCTCTCTCTCTCTCTCTCTCTCTCTCTCTCTCTCTCTCTCTCTCTCTCTCTCTCTCTCTGTATCTCGTTAACTGTGTTTTGGCAAGTCCATTACCTCGGCGCCGCGGGATATAGACAGCTTTCCTGCTATCAGGAGAGATAGATATCTTCCTATTGTATGAAAATGCGTGCGAGATCTTACTGATGGGGAGTAACGAGTATGGTAATAAACGCTTTTAGAATGTATTATCGTTATTTCTTCCTACAGTTTTATCTGGCGTGAGAAGATTGGTGTGTTGTTTCCTAATCTTTGTCTCGCGGATGTCGTCACCTCTTCCCTTCATTCTTTCCTTCTTCTGTCTCTCTCCTCTCCTCTCCTCTCCTCTCCTCTCCTCTCCTCTCCTCTCTCTCTCTCTCTCTCTCTCTCTCTCTCTCTCTCTCTCTCTCTCTCTCTCTCTCTCTCTCTCTCTCTCTCTCTCTCTCTCTCTCTCTCTCTCTCTCTCTCTCTCTCTCTCTCTCTCTCTCTCTCTCTCTCTCTCTCTCTCTCTCTCTCTGACCAACATTCTTCCATTCACTTCTTCCTCCCAACGTTGTCCTTTCTGCCTATATCTTTTTCTCTATATCTTTGTCTGTTATCTCTCTGTTTTATTAGTTTGTTTGTTTTTCAGTGGAGTGCTTCTAACTCACGACGCGAGGAATTTACATGCATACAAACGCTTACTTAGTCGCTTTGTGGTGAAGAATTGAAAATGATGTGCACTTTGGTTGATTGTGCTGCGGTCGTGAATTGAAGGTGATGTGAATTTATTGATACCACAGTGGCAAATTCAAATTAACCTCTGCATCTTAAAAGAGGAGCCAGTAAGTTTCTTTCCCGCTTCGATGGATTACAGTGCTTCTCACACATAGAAGTATGTGCCCTTTAAGTACGTAAAAGTTACTATGATCTATGTAAAGTAACGCAAACCCTACCATTGTTTACTAACAAATCTTTTGGAGAATCATAAGGCATTAACATACATCAGGTTATCAAAAGAGACATCACGGGTAGAAGGCTAAAGCTCCTCGCCATTGTGTCACGGACGAACACGCCTGCAATTAATTCGTTTTGGTGACCGCTGACCACAGGACTATTGGGTGTCAGGCATCTACCCAGCCGCCTCCACCAGGGGTCTGGGAAGGACTGAGAGAGAGAGAGAGAGAGAGAGAGAGAGAGAGAGAGAGAGAGAGAGAGAGAGAGAATGTAACTTTCCGAAATCTGAATCCTTGTTACGTAAAAATTCATATTTCATTGTAGTGTTTGACGTACCTAGGTACATTTATTTATTTATTTATTTATTTTAATTTTGCAAGCTGATTCACGTATTTAACAATTGCTAATTTATGCTGAAAGGCCTCTCGTCACTGTTATTTCGTGAGAAGATGAAAACGTTTCTCATGAGTCTCATCGCAACCTCAAGCTATCAGAAAGCGCATCTATCCTGGCTAGGACCTCGTTTTGTTCTTTACCACGCCACTCCCGCTGCTTTCCCGCCCTTTTGCCTCCTCCCGCCCTCATGTTTCCTCGGCGTCAAGATCATCTGCACCTCTAAGATGGTTATCGCCCACCCAACACCGCTAACAAAAGGCCGTAACACTCTAATCTGGTGGCCTTTTCTCCCCTGGAAGAAAACACCCATTCAGACGCCTCGTCTGTCGATGTTCGGTCGCCCCAAGACGGTAGCCATCAATTGGGTCCGCCTTCTCTCTTCCTCTCAAGAATTTTTTTCCCATTCCCCCCCTCCTGTCTCTCCCTTGTCCCTCTCTCCGCTTCTCCTCCCTCTCTCTCTATTCCAGCTGTGTTCTCTGCGCTTTTCTCCGACGGCCCGCCATCAAACCCCGACGGTAACCACAAATTAGAAAATGTCAATTATCTCTTCGTGATCTCTGGAGAGGACGAGAGGGCTAAGGGAGGGAGGGGCCGCTGTGGTAGCCGCCTCTGTTCCATCTCACCAGGTAGTCCCCTTTCTGTCCACCTCACCGGGCCAAATTTTACTTCATCCTTTGCTATGCTTTCCTTCCCGGCTTGTGAAATGTACCACACTTGCACATGGCATGATATGTACAGTGCTGATGCCTCAATGGTAAGTCAGCACGGCATATGTGCATAAATTTACGAATAGAAATGAAAGCAATCATTGGGCGGTAGTTTATCAATGGGTTTTAGCATATTTAGGCATTCTTTACCGCCCACCTGTGCCGTTCTCCCGGTGCCATTAACACCTTAGTTGGAGATGAAGTGACCATAACCCCAAGATGAGGCGCCTCGATAAATACATCAGTCTCGCTTTCTCCACCTTCTTCCAAAGTCTCGTAAATAATTTCCCAAAAAAAGGTTAAACTGTGCCCTTTTTTCCCTCTTGGAAGATTCATTTAAGCTCACTTCTTCCAAATAGTAAATTTCCATTTCCAATTACCGGGGAGTGCGAGTCTCGTCCACCGGTGGTTTTAGAAGATTGTGCTCCTCCCCACCCCCTTTCTCCACTATCACTCCTCCATACGCCCACCTACTATCCCTCTACCGCCCATTTTCCCCATCACGCCCCCTCACGCCCACATACCGCCCACTTACAGCCCTCTCCCACCTCACGCCCACCTCCCATCCGCTGGCAAACTCCTCCCCGTTACCCAAACCTCCAAGAAAAATATTGAGCGTGACTCGTACATTAGACGGTATCGCCTTGCCCGGTACTCACGTGAAGACACGCCGCTAGCTGGCATGCACGCACGCCGGTGGTGTTGAGTGGGCACTCCGGGCCTACAGATGTGTGCTGCTCA
>NC_059298.1:19418825-19446325 GCF_017591435.1 Portunus trituberculatus | reverse complement strand
CTTATCTCCGAGCCGATCTCCTCCCATTCTCAGCACACCAAGAACCGCAAACTGCTAATATATGTTATTTGAAAACTCTTACTATTAATGTAGATCTTTTCCTCCTAGCGATGTTGCGGTTAGATATCAATATGTTGTGTTTAGGGTATTTTTATTTATTTTTTGGTCTGTGTATGTGTGTGTGTGTGTGTGTGTGTGTGTGTGTGTGTGTGTGTGTGTGTTAGCTTTAGTATGTTGGTAGTGCGTTGGGGAGATAAGTACTCGTAACGTCATGTCATGTCAGAAAAACAGTAACAGACAGAGAAGATTAAGAGATTAAGAGAGGAAAAAATGCATCAGTTTCTTCTTATTCGGTCAAAGTAAATCATAAGGTATCTCGAATATCAGTAATGTCTCGTAGGGAAAAAAAATAACGTTCAATGTCACTCGTAAATATTCCGGGTGATAATAGGAAAAAAAGAAATATAAACACTCTCAGTAGCTCAAGATTTAAACACGAAAAAAAAAGAAACTTCATATCCCTTCGAGTGTGATAGAAAAATATCCTCAGTTGATTATGGGCTAAAAATCATCAAGGGAAAAGCGTCACTGAGCATCCTGTCCTTAGAGGTGAGATTAACCTGCACGTGGTGGGAGTTTTTATTGTTTTCCTCATATTGCGAGATCAAGGGGCGGTTGTCGTAGATCTCCTTGAATATTATGATCCGCCAATAATAATCAATAAGAGGCGGGAAGGAGGAGGGACGGAGAGGGCAAGAGGGAGGGGAGAGGGAGGGAAGAAAGGAACGGGGAAGCGACAGGGAGAGGAGAGGGGACAGCGAATGAGGGAGGGATGAGAGGGGTGGGAGGAGGAGGAGGAGGAGGAGAAGGAGGAAGCAACGAGGCAGGACCGGTTCTGTCATAAATGTAAAAACTTCCAAAAAAGGAAAAGAAAAAGAGTTTGGTCGGAAAATAATACTTGGCGATATCAACATCCGTGTGGTAATAGGTGGTGTGCTGCAATATTTAGAAAGATAAATTCACGTTTGATGGAAGACAAAATAAACTGCATGCTTGTTAGACGTTAAGAACCAACCACCTGAAAATCTAATAATGTTCCTGTACTGATACCGGAAGATTATGAAGTTGCCTTTTTTCCTCTCTCTCTCTCTCTCTCTCTCTCTCTCTCTCTCTCTCTCTCTCTCTCTCTCTCTCTCTCTCTCTTTATTTTTTCCCCCCGGATTACAGACGATAAGGGAAAGATTCGATAAAAAGTGATTAACGCAAGGGGAGAATCTTTATGACCCAAGCTGGAAGGTGAAATATGCATTGTCTTTCGTATAATTGAGTTGTCTTTATTCTTTACGGTGAAGTATATGAAGGCGTTTATCATTGGGAGATAATACGTATTAGTAGAAACAATATGCGAGGCGTGACACTTGCATCTTATCTTTGTTTTGTGGCTTAGGATTTCTCTCTCTCTCTCTCTCTCTCTCTCTCTCTCTCTCTCTCTCTCTCTCTCTCTCTCTCTCTCTCTCTCTCTCTTGTTCACTCATTCCTTCTTTCTTTTGTGTCTTCTCTCTCTCTCTCTCTCTCTCTCTCTCTCTCTCTCTCTCTCTCTCTCTCTCTCTCTCTCTCTCTCTCTGATGGTGGTGTTAATCCCTCCCATTACGTTCGCTTCTCCTCCTCCAGATCGTAGTAAATATGAAGAAATTGGACTTTTACCAACACAATTTTATATCGAAATTTTGCCTGCTAAGTAATGGTTGCAATAAACAACCCAACCGGACGTTGTTAAGCAGCCCCGATGGCATTTGATTATTTCTTAATTGCGCCGATAGATCTTATCACCCTTGTTCTTCACTGTGTGTTATTAGGGTTTTTGCGGCGACGTATCTTACAGGAGGACTTTACCTCTGAATGTGTCTGGGGCGAGGGAAGGTTGTGCTTGTGTGTGTGTGTGTGGGTGGTAAGTGTTCTTGTGACAGTGTTTTTGTGTTTTTCTTTGCTAGTTTCCGTGAGGTGAAGGTTAGTTTTACTGTCTTTCATCTCCAAAGTGTAATTACAGTAGTGTTATTATTGTGTTTAATGTGTGGATTATGACGTCTTTCCACTCTTATATGCTTCTTGTGATAGTTTTAAGTCTTGTTCCCTTGTTTTTTCTTCTCTCTTCCTCCTTTTCCTTGTGTATGTGTGTGTGTGTGTGTGTGTGTGTGTGTGTGTGTGTGTGTGTGTGTGTGTGTGTGTGTGTGTGTGTGTGGTGGTTGTCTGGCTGCAAATTGTGATAGAGGTCATACTAGTTGTGGTGGCAGTGATGATGGTGGTGATGGTGGTGGTGGTGGTGGTGGTGATGGTGGTGCGGGATTGTATAGTACAACTGTTTGGTCTGGGGTTCAGGCGCTGCACAGTGTTAGTTAGTGTAGCGGTTGTAGCGGTGATGATCCTTATTCCTTAAACTGTACCTTTTAAAATATTAGCCATGGAAGTGAAAGAATGAATGAAATTAAGCGTTCCACCAGACTGTTTTTATTATTTATTGTTTACTTTCATAGTTCTTTTCTCTCTTGAATTCGTGCAAGGTGTAAAAAAAAAAATTATTCCTTGCTTCGATTTCTACACTTTTATCATAGTTTGTACGTTAGAAAATAAAACATCAGCAAAAGAAATAAGAATTTTGCTTTAAAAACATCGCACGCATTATTCATCCTTGCTAGAAATGTAAATATTGGTCTTGTAGTGTGAAAAAATGATGACATTCTTAAGATCAATGGAGGTTTGTTTGAGCGAGGGAATGAGAAGGAGTTATGCATGAAGGGACGAGTGTTACATCAGCCACACATCACCTCACCCTTGGGAGTGGGCGGTAACGGAGGGAGGATGTGACGGAGGTGAAGGGTTACTGTTATTGTTATGACTCGTTGTGTGTGTGTAATAGGAGAGGAGCAGTATATTGTCTCACTCTTCCTTCAGGCTGGCCTTTCTTTTTATTCATGCTCCTTGTCATCCACCTCTTACTTCACTCTATCCTCCTCTCCTCTCTCACCACCAACTCCTTAGCCACTCAAACTTTCTCTAGATATCTTCAACCTCTTTCTTCCTTCCTCCCTATCATTCCTTTTCCCATTTACACAGCTCCGCAACGCCACTATATCACCAACGTTACACCTCCTTCCCTCTTCCCTATACTCCTTCTCTTTATTTTCTCCTACAGTCACCTTTACCATTTCAACCACCACCAACACCAACACCACCACCATAACCAAACACTCACACACGCACACACACACAGATATACATAAAATATTTATATATGACTGCATCACTCAAGTTTAGCGCCGCGTACAGACAACTGGCCGGTTCTTCCTGCTCGCCGTAGTGGAGTGTGTCGCTGTATCTTAAGCTAAGGTGTATCATTTGCACCTAAAATATTCCTGAGTCGTTTGCAATGTCCTATAAATTGCATTGTGCGGGAATGGGGAGGAGGGAGAAGCGTCAAGGAGTCGGCGGACAATAGAACACACACTTGTAAAACATTCATAAAAGAGTGATAAACTAGAGTGATTTAGGTAGACACTCGAGAAAAGGCCACAGAGACATTTATTATAGATAAGCACTCAGATGCAAGAACGTGCATGCACTCTCATGGATATATGTCTCTCTCTCTCTCTCTCTCTCTCTCTCTCTCTCTCTCTCTCTCTCTCTCTCTCTCTCTCTCTCTCTCTCTCTCTCTCTCTCTCTCTCTCTCTCGTTCACGCACACACACACACACACACACACACATCAATATCTGATTCTATATGTATCTTGTACAAGAATATTTTGACCTCACCGATAAATAGAAAGTAATTGCATCAAAATAAATAACAACGACTTTTATGATTTTTCTGATGCTCTTGAAGTTGATAAGGCTTCACAAATGACAGATACATGAAGGAAAGTTAAATATCATCAATATTATTAAGTTTATTCGTCTGTTTTATCCTACTTACGTTTTCGTTAGTACATTCTACGTTAGTCATTGTTTCCTTCAGTTTAAACCTTTGAGTGCTGACAAAAACAACAAGTAACGTCTCAATTGCCTTACCAACTACGGTGTGGCCCAGCTGCTGATGCTGGTGTGTGTGTGTGTGTGTGTGTGTGTGTGTGTGTGTGTGTGTGTGTGTGTGTGTGTGTGTGTGTGTGTGTGTGTGTGTGTGTGTGTGTGTGTGTGTGTGTGTGTGTGTGTGTGTGTGTGTGTGTGTATGCGTGTGTGTTTGTGCGTGTGTAAGGCATTGTCACCGTATCTCCGCAGTGTTTCACTTAACCTTTCATCCGACTCGGGCCTCCCTTCCGGCTGGTGTTCGGCCATGAAAAATAGAACCTTACGTGCCTTGAAACAGCGAGGCGTGTGTTACTGTATTTGTGTTTCTTTTACTGCCTGGCCCAGGTGAGCTCCTCGAGGGGGAGCGGGGATGGCAGGTGGTCGTGGAAGGTACCCCGCTGCGCTCTCACAGCTGCAGCAGAGGCCGCCGGTCCCTCAGGCCGTCCTCCTGCCATCCACCCTCTGTTCCTGTCTTTGTTTTATGAGATAGGGAAGTCAATTGGCTCTGTAGTACTTCATTAAATCCAGTCGTTCTATCTATCACGTTTATTATACCACATTTTATACACAGAAGCGCAGGATGAGCGAGGCTTCAGTGTCCTTGACAGACAGGAAGCAACACGAACCATGCCAGCTAACGTCTTCTGATATGTTGACTATAACTTGATGTTTAAAGAAGGTTAAATCACTCGAACCACTTAATGAGGGACGTAATATTAACAACTAATGGCCCAATTAAGCTCAGCAAGTAATGGCGCATGATACCTGATAAGGGTTCCCGCTTTATTCATCAGCAGCGCAATAAGTTTTAATGGTTCCAAATGAGGCGCCAGATAACAACTATCGCGTCATCACTAAATGGAAAGCCGTCAGAACTTAACACTTGCCTGGCCTGATGACGCAACACTAAGGTATTGCAACGTGTGCTACTGCTGTCTTGTACATGTGGTGGGCCATTATTATTATTATCATTACTATTATTATTATTTTTTTGTTATTGTTATTATTATTATTATTTTATTATTATTATTATTATTATTATTATTATTATTATTATTATTATTATGATTATGATTATTATTATTATTATTATGATTATTATTACTACTTCTACTACTACTACTACTACTACTACTACTACTACTACTACTACTACTACTAATTTAGCTGGTGGCGGTTATGGTACTATTACTACAACTACTACACTAACTACTATTTCTACCACTATCAACGCCACAACCATCGCCACCGCAACCACTACAACATCAAATACGAGGAAGCTCAAGTCCTTTCCTCGTACACTATCACAAGCAAACGTGGAAGTGTGGTGGTGGTTTGGCTCGTAAGGGAAAGCTGGATCTGTACTCTACCACTCCAACACTGCTCCTCTTCCCCTCTCCACCACTTGCCCCTCTCACCCCTCCACTACTGCACCCTCACCCCTCCACCACCTCCCTATCACCGCCCAACTCACCACCAGTAACTGTCTTACATCCTTTCGTCCTCTCCCTCTTCTGCTCTCTTCACTCTTATCTTTCATCGGTTACTGTTTTTCTTATTATTTTACTCACATCCTTCGCTCTCTTATCCTCGCTTTCCTTCCTCTTCGTCTTGTCTTCTCATCGTACTGCTTTTTCTTTATCCCTTCATCTTCATTCTTTCCCTCCTATCCTTATTTTCCTTTTATTTCTCCTGCTGTTCTTTCTTCTCTTTTTGCTTATCTCTTTTCAAATGAATAAGTTATTGCGTTTTTTTTTCTTTTCTTTTTTATAATTTTCGTGAGTACAGAGTCCGCTTTTAGCTTTTATATTTATCGGTGTTAGTTGATGTGTCATTTTTAGGGGCGTTGTATTTTTGTTTCCTGTATAAATCATGGCTGGCGAGATTTACGTCTTCTTCCTCTGATCTCGTCCAGTTTTAGCTGTACATTGTAGCCATAAATCAGAGAGAGAGAGAGAGAGAGAGAGAGAGAGAGAGAGAGAGAGAGAGAGAGAGCAGACGGGGCCTTTGTGTCACCCATTTGCCGCTCATTAAAGCTCTATTCATTAACTGTCACAGGAGGGAAGGCCGTGGCACTCTGGCTCTCAGCGGCGCCCACACCCGCCAATTGGTTTACAGTGCGTTGTAAAGTCCGCCTGGGTATGGTTCGGTTAGACTCCAAGCCTCATTTCCTTTTGTTGGCGAGAAGCGTCTGTGTGGCTGTGGAAGAGGAGGAAGAGGAAGAGGAAGAGGAAGAGGAGAAGGAGGAAAAGGAGGAGGAGAAGGAGGTAGTGGTGGTGATGTTGGCGGAGTTTTTTTCTTGTTTGTCACACTTCTCTCTCTCTCTCTCTCTCTCTCTCTCTCTCTCTCTCTCTCTCTCGATATGTACCGTGTCTTTTTTTTTTTTTGTTAATTTCACCTTAAGTGTGATGTTTTCACCCTAAAAGACAACGGAGAGTAAACATTCTGTCCCTCCGTCAGCGTGAAAAACTCGCGTGGGAAGAAGGCAAAAGCAAGAGGAAGGAAAACCTCGACCAGCGAGCGCATAAAGCAGCTATTAGCCTCCCCTCAGCTTTATGGCCGCGCCCTAACCCCTCTGAGCACTAACGAGCGCGAGGGGAAATTTTTGACACTTAAGGCGTCAAAGTTTGTCCGAACGAGGGGTCAAGTGGTGTGAAAATCGTCAGCGAGGACCACCAACTATGTGTCATTTGACCTGCCCGCGACCAACCCTGTCCCCTCACACCTCACACCTCGCCTCTTCCTCGCTCCTTCCCTCCTTTCATCTCGTTTCTTCTCTCTCTCTCTCTCTCTCTCTCTCTCTCTCTCTCTCTCTCTCTCTCTCTCTCTCTCTCTCTCTCTCTCTCAGTCCTCTCCTCTTCTCACCGCACTGAAGGAAGGAAGAAGACAAGAAATTTTGAAGCTAAAAGGAATAAGTTTTTGGCTTAACATGGAGAGGAGAATAAAATGGCAAGTAAAACATGAAGAAAATATGTTACAGTAATACTTCTTATGGAATGTAAATTCGAAAAAATCAACCAACGAAAAACAAGCTGTATTAACGAAGAACAAATTATTTTAAGGAACAAGATGCAGGAAAGGTAAAGAGGGTATGGAGCGGGTTGTCAAGTGATGAGGTAGTGGTGAGTGTCAGTGTGGGGATGAGGAGTAAGCAGAGGAAGGTTTACGTATGGTACACAATAGAGACACGTGTGCTGGCGTGCAGAGGGAAGGCTGCGAGGAGAAGACATGGACGTTAGGCGGATGAAGGATGAAGGTGTATTGAGAAGATAGATGTCAGTGCTCGAGGCTGGGAGGTGGGAACTGGAGCAGCGCCGTGGTTGGGGGTGTGTGAAGTGAAACTGTGGAAGTGTTAGGATGGATTGGGTTAAGTGTGGGCGGCAGGACGGCGGGACCGTGGGGCGTCCTGCTGGGCTGTTGATCCTTTGCTGGGAGAGGCGCCTCGTCCTTGGCGTCGACTGTGTCCTATCACCGTGGGAAGCAGAAACACGCCCATTTCTGGGGTTGGTATTGACGCTCAAATTAGATAAATCGTTTTCAGCTAGGAGGGGACGTGCGAAAATTGCCCGGCGATCATTCATCACGCGGACCTGAGTGGTCAACAATTCCGTGAAATTCATTCCTCATAAATTATTTTTACCAAAAATTATTGAAGCAATTGGCGACACACAGGTGTAAATACGATGAGTTACCCTCCCTCATGAGCATCAAAGGCTTGAGGCAATCACCCTTAATACGATAATCACCTCAGTATTTCCCCTCCAGCTTGGTGGCCTCAGCACCTTGCTTTCATGAAGGCAACACTCCTCCAGCGAGAGACACATTGCCACCGCTCACTGCCCAGCAGAATACATGAACATTAAAACTCTATATTGTCATGTTCTCAGTATGTGTCACTCAAACTGCTGTTAGGAGAGGTCGAACACTGGGCTTAAGACAACAGCATCAAAGCAGACGCAGCTATTAGTAAAGATTAATGGAGGAGCAGACAGGGTTCCCGAGTGGCTGCTTAGCATGAAGGAGAGAGTTCACGAGACCAGAGTCGAGAAACACCCCCCGATTACTGTCAGACTAAGAGGCAGAGGTGGTGCAGCGGCCCTGCACGTGGATCGTGTGACGCTAGGTAGTGTGGATCAGGTGCAGCCCAAAGGGACTGTCTTCGTGGGAAAGAGCTTCTTGACCAGTCCTCGTTTTATCTCTACATACTATTTTTATGTGTTTATACATACGTAAATATATAAAATTGTAGATGCGCATTACAGTTTTGTAATCCTTTTTAGGATGCGAGGGCATGAAATGTTCCCAGTTAACAGATAATTTGTGTACCAGCATATCGAGTGGTGACGCTCCGGCCAGGCCAAAGGCTGCTAGCCTGCCAACAGACCAACTCACACGGCGGCCGTCCCATGAGAGAGCTTGTGTTTCTCATTACGACCCACTACGCCATCGCAAATATAACATAAAGCCAGATCTGCCTTTTGTCAGGCGCGGCCGAGAAGTTGATTCCGTACCAAGGAATGCGAGGCGTGGCTGTGGAGCAGAGCATGTGTCACTGATGAGTTCATTAAGTCTGTTGCTAATACTTATATCTATTAAATCACGAAAGCTGCACCTGCTTAATGCACCAACAGCCGGGCGATGAGCGTGCTTGACGGCGCAGGCAAGGTGTTAAAGGGGTGTGGGTGTGGTGCACGTTCCCACGGTGTGGCTTAGGGTGTACGGTAACGGTGCAACCCTAGAACCGCCTCTCTCTGCCTGCCGCTGCCCACAAGTGTTGGTCGCCTCGGGAACATACGCACACATTTATGTGTTTTTTTTTTTTCTTATAGGCAAAATTAATCATACGAGACAGAGGAGGAAAGTTAATTAATCATGATTGGTCATACGTCACTGATGTGTGAACTGCGGTGACGCCGCATCGCTCACTGCCGGCACTACGGGACCCTGTGGCACCCTGACAGGCGTTATCGACCCAGAGTAGCAGTCTCTCTCTGCAGCGGTCAGGGGAGTCTTTGGGGTCAGGCGTGATGAGATCATGAGGAGGTCCAGAGGCGAGGCATTTGACACCGCATTTAAAGTTATAAAATGAGACAGCGGGCTGGTGTCCTGATGATGGTGGTGGTAATACTGGCAGTGGTGGTGTCTGACGGGAATAATCACCATAAGGGAAAAGGAGGTGGGTTTTGGCAGTACACAAAGCACACATCGTATATTACATCCTGCTTCCATCGTATAAGTAATGCAAGTGTTGACATTATAAGTTTCTACATTTTTTTCTTTTTATCGCTTCTTATTGCAAACACCCAGACAGGTTTTTTTTATTTCCCTGCTGTGCCACATGAGCTTTTCAGGTGTATAGCTCGCTCTCATACTTATTTATCAACATATGTGTCACCATTCACTCACCCACCCACCCACACCCACACACACACACACACACACACACACACACACACACACACACACACACACACACACACACACACGCCCGGTAGCTCAGTGGTTAGAGCGCTGGCTTCACAAGCCAGAGGACCGGGGTTCGATTCCCCGGCCGGGTGGAGATATTTGGGTGTGTCTCCTTTCACGTGTAGCCCCTGTTCACCTAGCAGTGAGTAGGTACGGGATGTAAATCGAGGAGTTGTGACCTTGTTGTCCCGGTGTGTGGTGTGTGCCTGGTCTCAGGCCTATCCGAAGATCGGAAATAATGAGCTCTGAGCTCGTTTCGTAGGATAACGTCTGTCTGTCTCGTCAGAGACTGCAGCAGATCAAACAGTGAAACACACACACACACAAGTCTGTTAAATGTGTGGCCCCTGTTCACCTAGCAGTAAATAGGTACGGGATGTAACTCGAGGGGTTGTGGCCTCGCTTTCCCGGTGTGTGGAGTGTGTTATGTGGTCTCAGTTCTACCCGAAGATCGGTCTAGTATGAGCTCTGAGCTCGCTCCGTAATGGGGAAGACTCGCTGGGTGACCAGCAGACGACCGAGGTGAATCACACACACACACACACACACACACACACACACACACACACACACACACAAATACGATAGGGAAAGAATGGTTTCTGTGTTCGTCTGTGTAATCACTTAGATATATTACCAATCGAAATTAATAGGGATCCTTTACTGTTTAGTTTGTTTAAGTTTATATCAAGGTTTATCTTAGAAATATATAAAGATAATTTTAGGTTAAGATTTAATAGCTAAGCGGTATTAACACTTGCATTTCTTAAGCCTCATGTCAACATTGTCTGTTCGTATTTGTGGTGTTTAATTATTTACATTTTGTCGACCTGCGTTCTTAGCACCGTTCATCTCGCCGCGTCTGTTGAATGTTATAGATGTGGCGAGGCAGCAACCAGGTCCTACTTTTCTTCTTCTTCCTCCTCCTCCTCCTCCTCCTCCTCCTCCTCCTCCTCCTCCTCCTCCTCCTCCTCTTCCTCTTCCTCTTCCTCTTCCTCTTCCTCCTCCTCCTCCTCCTCCTCCTCCTCCTCTTCCTCCTTGCATCACGTTATCCTGCTCCTCGGTATCTCGAGTTGCTGAAGAATAAACTAGCCAGACCGCCTGGCGCCTTACACACACACACACACACACACACACACACACACACACACACACACACACACACACACACACACACACGCCTTTCCTATGAATAGTAGAGGGTAGACTCAAGTCTGTCAGGATCAGTGACTATGATGGTAATTATGTATATTATTCCTCAGGGGGTATGAGGAAGTGCAGAAGGAAGAGGAGGAGGAGGAGGAGGAGGAGGAGGAGGAGGAGGAGGAGGAGGAGGAGGAGGAGGAGGAGGAAAAGGAGAAGAGGAGGAGGAGGAGGAGGAGGTAGAGAGCATTATTTTAATGAGAACGAAAAGAAGACGGAAAATGACACACAATGAACAAGTTTTAAAGTAAAGGGAAGAGGAGGAGAATGAGATGAGGGAAAAGCGAGTAAAGGAAGGAGATAAGGAGGATAGATAAGGAAGATGAGGCAGAAGAAAGGGAGGAGGAGAAGGAGGTGGTGGAGGAGAGTCAAGCAAGTGCCAGGGAATCTTGTGGAGCCTTCTCTTTGTTCTCCTCCACGACACCGTTTCCTTCGGCAGCTCGTTTCTCGTTGAGCCTCCTGATGGACAGCCTCAATACGACCGTCTAACCAAACTAACCATGGCTCCGTCCCACTGGCATTCCTTCCCCCTCCGCCACCCATTCACCCTTGCCACTCATCCCTACTTCCCGACCAGTGCCAACTCTCCTGTGACACTCAGCACCCTTCCATTCCCTCTGCCTCTCCTTCACCATCTGTTCATTTTTACATTTTAGTTCATGTCTTTCCTCTTGTTCCCTTTTTTGTCATTCACTTGTCAGCTTTCTTGTTCTCTTTTTCCCTTTTTTTGCCTCTATCATTGTCCTTTCATCCTCGCCGTCGTCTCACTCTCATTCTCAGTTTCCTTCCGTTGCTTCTTATACACCGCACTGCCATTTACACTTTCCTCTCCACTTGTCCTCCCTCATGCGCCACTTGTGAGAGGAGGATTTCACACCACACTAGTGCAAGGAGAGAGAGAGAGAGAGAGAGAGAGAGAGAGAGAGAGAGAGAGAGAGGGAGTATTACTTTTTTCAATAACTGTTTTTGCTTCTCTCTCTCTCTCTCTCTCTCTCTCTCTCTCTCTCTCTCTCTCTCTCTCTCTCTCTCCCTTATTTCACATCCCATTTCTCCTCCTCTGTGCTGGTAACTGGTCGTGTCTCCTATACGTGGTTGAGGTTACGAGAGGTGCCAGAATCATTAGTCGTCCCCTGACACTGACGCGGTATACCTTGGGTCAGGCTGGGTCAGGGCGAAGGGCGTGGGGACGTGAGGGGGGAGAGGTGCGGTCAATTGCGGCCATTAAAGGTGATGGACGGCGCGGCGGGCTTGTGGTCGGCTTGCGGTCATGTCTTTGCCGCACCCGCTTCTCGCTACTCTTGTTTACATGCTGAGAATTTTTTTCCCCAGAGCGTCATTCCCTGCGTGGTGGACTGGCTTGATATCACAGATGGGCGTATATGGGGTTCATCTTATATTCTCTCTCTCTCTCTCTCTCTCTCTCTCTCTCTCTCTCTCTCTCTCTCTCTCTCTCTCTCTCTCTCTCTCTCTCTCTCTCTCTCTCTCTATCTATCTATCTATCTATCTATTTGTCTATCTATTTCTATCTCTCTCTTTTCTGTCACGGATGGTGCATGAGAAAGGACAAGCGAAAAGGAAGGAATAAATGTCAGTGTGGTGTAAAGGAAGCAACAGAAGGAAACTGAGATTGAGAGTGAGGCGATGACGAGGAGAACACTTAAAACAGGATGCCTTGTATTCTTTATTATTTATGTATGTTTACTTATGTACTGTATTTATTCCCTGTCTATCTCTGTGCATGTGTTTTTATTTATCTTGAATCACACACATGCTTATTAGTTGTCTACATATTTCTATTCAACTGTCTGTCCTTTATCTATCTATTTTTCCACCACCACATTATCCTGTTTTTAGAATACCAAATCATCAGTCAAGTCAGTCAATATACTTATGCGTTCATCTATCAGCGGGCAAGTACAGTTAGCTCCATACTTGATAAAGCAGCCTTTCAACCATGAATTTCAGCTAAACCGATACGTCGACTCAAGGGATTTTAACAAGTAATTATCATTGGTTGGAAGTAGCGACGTGTAAATTAAGACATACCAGTTTTTTTCAATCCCACTCCATGTCCACTTCCCTATAAATAATCCTCACACACACACACACACACACACACACAAGCTTCACAAGCCAGATGACCGGGGTTCGATTCCCCGGCCGGGTGGAGATATTTGGGTGTGTCTCCTTTCACGTGTAGGCCCTGTTCACCTAGCAGTGAGTAGGTACGGGATGTAAAATCGAGGATTTGTGACTTTGTTGTCCCTGTGTGTGGTGTGTGCCTGGTCTGAGTCAGACCTATCCCAAGATCGGAAATAATGTGCTCTGAGCTCGTTCCGTAGGGTAACGTCTGGCTGTCTCGTCAGAGACTGCAGCAGATCAAACAGTGAATTACACACACACACACACACACACACACACACACACACACACACACACACACACACACACACACACACACACACACACACACACACGTCACTAGCAAAAAAAAATGAGTGTCAAAGAGAGAGAGAGAGAGAGAGAGAGAGAGAGAGAGAGAGAGAGATGGTGAAGGAGATATGAGAAGTATCAGGATGGGGAAGAGGGACGGGAAGGGGAATGTGCACGGGGAAGGGGAAGAAGTCAGGCCCCTTGATACACGTCAAAGGCAGCTCTAACCAATAACAGCTGGCATGGAAAAAGTATAACATGTCACATTTTTTTTATATTAATAGGAAAACTACATCGTCATGTTGGGAGCCGACATTACACAGGGCAGGTGGAATGGAATAACAGGCATTACAAGAAGAGAAGGAGCATCACCAAACGCTCTACAGGAAAGTTGTGTCTCTACTCTGTTACCTTTTCCCCCACCTGACTGCGATGCCTTGGAGGACAGGCACTGAGTGGGGGAGGGCAAAGATGGTGGGAGGGAAGGGAAAATACCAGGAAGGGTCACGTGAAGGAGAAGAAGGAGAAGAAGGAGGAGGTGGAGGAGGTGTTATTCCCACGCGGCTGAGCTGGTAACGTGACCCCCAGTGTCGTGGAGGTGCTCTCTCGCTCTGTCTTGTTTGTTTGTCTTGCCTCTCGAAGCATTCAGTGGCGGTGGCGTACATACACACGAGCCTTTCTCAGTCTTATACAGGCTTTCCCTCCCTCCTTCCTGCTACTCCTTTGCACCTCTCTGGTTGCACCTTCCGCTGCCCTTTCTTCTTCATACCTGTCTCCTGCCGTGCTCCTGCTGTCATACCTGAGAAAAAAGACGAGGAAAATAATTTGTTAGTTTATTTAGATTTGATTAATCTGCCAAAACAACATTTTTTTTCTGTGTGTCAGTGTTTTCTTTCTTTTTTTTTTCGTTTTGTTCCGTCTCGGCGATGCGCAACTTGTCATCTTAGTATGATATAAATGTCTTTGTTTCATATAAAAAAAATGTACTTGTTTTTTTTTTTATCCTTGGAGAACAACAGAAGGAACTGTCTTTGTTATTTTAATTTGTATACGTGTATATGTTAAAAAGATAGGTAGGTAGATAGGTAGGTAGAGAGAGAGAGACACACACACACACACACACAGCTCAGTGGTTAGAGCGCTGGCTTCACAAGCCAGAGGACCGGGGTTCGATTCCCCGGCCGGGTGGAGATATTTGGGTGTGTCTCCTTTCACGTGTAGCCCCTGTTCACCTAGCAGTGAGTAGGTACGGGATGTAAATCGAGGAGTTGTGACCTTGTTGTCCCGGTGTGTGGTGTGTGCCTGGTCTCAGGCCTATCCGAAGATCGGAAATAATGAGCTCTGAGCTCGTTCCGTAGGGTAACGTCTGGCTGTCTCGTCAGAGACTGCAGCAGATCAAACAGTGAAACACACACACACACACACACACACACAGAGAGAGAGAGAGAGAGAGAGAGAGAGAGAACACGTATATACTCGTAGCTATGAAAAAAATACCTTCACTTTTCCTTCACTTTTCCCTCCTGTCTAATCTCTTTCCTTTCTCTTTTTCCTCCTCTCCCTCCTGATCCTCCTCCTCCCTTATCCATTCCTCTCACTCAGCTATCTTCCCTCTTGCGCATTTTAACCACCACTCCCTCTCCCTCTTTTTCCCTTTTCTCTCCCTATTCTCCTTCGTCCCTGTATCCTTGCACCCCTCCTCTCCCTTTCCCAGTCTTTTCCTCTTTTCTTCTCCATTATCCTCCCTCCTTCCCTCCCCTCGTCTCTCTCTCTCTCTCTCTCTCTCTCTCTCTCTCTCTCTCTCTCTCTCTCTCTCTCTCTCTCTCTCTCTCTCTCTCTCTCTCTCTCTCTCTCTCTCTCTCTTCTGCCTCTCATCCTTGATCTTTTTGATGGAGCAGTGATGGTGACGTCATTCGATCACGGTTCGTTAGTCTGAGCGAATCATTGTTTCATCACCGACGAGAAATCACGCAAGAGAGAGAGAGAGAGAGAGAGAGAGGGTGGTCAGTGAAGAGGTTTAATGGCTGTAGTTTGTCTGATATGATGCGGCAAGTGTGAGGAAATTATGGAGTGTGAGTTTTGTTGAAGAGAAATTACTGCTTTTTTTGTGTGTGTTTAGGGTAATTTATTTTTCCCTTTGTTTTTTCTTCCTCTTGTTGTGAGGGTTACGTTCTGGTTGCATGTGTGTGTGTGTGTGTGTGTGTGTGTGTGTGTGTGTGTGTGTGTGTGTGTGTGTGTGTGTGTGTGTGTGTGTGTGTGTGTGTCTCCTTATGTTTTAGCGCTGCTCACACAAACCTATCACTCAACACGAACACACACACACACACACACACACACACACACACACACACACACACACACACACACACACACACACACACACACACACACACACACACACACACACACACACACACACACACACACACACACACACACACACACTTACGCACCGTGGAATAGCCCCTTCATCAGTATTCCACAACACTTCAGGTCCACCTCAGCGATTAGTCTCCATTGTTGTATGCATCACCTGAAGCGCTGATGAGATCTTTGCATACGAGCGGCGCGGGTAAATCGTGCATTCAACACAACACACACGAGCCAGGTAGTGGTTACCTCACACCTGCCCCGCCGCCAGCCTCTCATTTGCCTCACTCCGTCTCTCTGCGAACGTGTCTAGCGCTGAACTCGTGTAGAAATTAGCTTTGTTTAATAGTTAATGCATGCTGAAGGAGGGAAGGAGGAGCAGTCAAGGTGTTCTGCTTAGTCTAGTGAAGGTTTTTAGGGGAGTAAAGGAGAGCAGGAGGGAAAAGTGGTGATAAGAACGGTAAATGAAGCTCAGTGATGAGTGAGGCGAGTCTCCTTATCAAGATTGCTGCATTTTGTTGAAGCTGATACATTATAATAATGATAATGATGCAGTTTACCTGAATCTCCGGTTTTTGTTTTATTCTTCAATCTGGGCGAGCTGTCAGAGAGCGTCTTGTTTCAAATTATCATCTAAATTAGCAACGAGATGGATTTTATTACCGTCGCGTTAAGATCTCTTTGTTTTTCTGGCTTTTGGTGAAGGAAAAATTTAGTCCAGAAAGGAATAAAACATTGCATGTGTAAATATTCCACGACGTGTCCATTTAATTCTGTCGTGCGTCGGACTCCAGTATTTTATCTCAGCCTTGTGTTTTGCAAAGAGTCTCTTGATTCTGTGAAGACGAGGAAGAAAAAAAGGAACAATTCAGGTGACACTTCAAGGCTTCCTCTGTACTTATCATCCCTGCGTTGCGTGTATCTTGTCTGTGCCTCTCTGATAAACGCTGGCGGCGCACCTCTGTGTGTGCCTTTATCAGTAACCTCAGAGCGCCTTGCCCTTCCCCGCCACGAGCGTCTACCCGGATGCTAATTGTATAGCGCAGCCCCCAAGCCTGCACCGTCTTATAACTCTGGTAAGATGGTGATCGCTATCTAGCCGTGGAAGATACAGAGTTCAGATGACTATTGTGCGCAAGGGAGGTGCGGTGAGGGGAAAGTGAGAGAGGAGCCAGAGTGCGATGGTTAGGGTGAGAGCCAGGATAGAGGCATGGTGGCTTGGATGGAAACATTCATGAACAAGTGGGTAATGTATGAGGGAAAGGATGTTATAAAAAGTATATCATAAATAATGGAACGAAAAACTGACGAACGGTGCAAATACGAGTATGTTTAAAAAATCATTTGTACTCTGTCAAGTTTCATGTTGTGATAAAAATAGTAGTAATAGTAGTACTAATAGGTAGTAGTAGAGGTAGTAGTAGTAGTAGTAGTAGTAGTAGTAGTAGTAGTAGTAGTAGTAGTAGTAGTAGTAGCAGCAGCAGCAGCAGTAGTAGTAGTAGTAGTAGTAGTAGTAGTAGTAGTAGTAGTAGTAGTAGTAGTAGTTGTAGTAGTAGTAGTAATTGTCATAGTAGCAGCAACAGCAGTAGTAGTAATAATAGGAACAATAATAGAGGCAGTGGGGATGACAAGCCAAGTAATACATCATCCATCCCAGTCTTTGCTTTCTAAGAGGGGCGGGACGAAATAATGACAAATGAATCTAAATTAATATGAGGAGTTCCGCTGGCCAGGTGCGACGGTGGACCAGGTGCGAATGGATGCCACTCCCATGAGAAACAATGGGCGACATCATAGAGGCAGGTGTCACAGCGGCCTGGGAACACCTGTGCTGGGTGGTGAAGCTGGAGCGGTGGCAATATTCCTCCTATCCCCAACCTCGCACAGGTGTTCCCGGGTAGTGATAAGAGTGACTGCTACCTATTGCATGACGATCAATGGGTAACCATCAGCCAGCCTCCATGAAGCGTGACATGTAAATTGTCGACATACTCACTCAAGGTCAGATTGTAGCACTAGACAAGAGCACTTCAGCATCTTAATTTTTTTTTAGGTGTTTTTCTCTCTTATCTCTCTCTGAGTAACAAAAGAAGTTATAAAAATAGCCTTTCTGATGTACCCTCTTTTTTGTCACTTTTCTGTCAACCGCACAAGAGATGAAGAAGCAGAACAATCATGAAGGACTATCACTTTTTTCATTCATATATTTTTTACGTTGAGTAACAAAGGGCTATATAAGAATAACCCTCTCATGCATGTACGCTTTCCTTGCCATTCTTTTGTCACGCAAATGGAAGATGAAGAGACTGATAGAAGAGGGAAGGTACTCGTAATGGATGAGAGTGAACTGGTATTAGTGTGTGAAGAGGAGTTGAAAGGACCGATCAGACATTAGTAGGATGGAAAAGAAATTACGCAGACTATGGACAGGAAGTTTGCAAGCTCATGAGGGTTTGACGAGCTAAATGTTAGGAAAAAAAATGGCGTTATAAGACTTAGATAATTCAAATAAAGAAATAATAAAATGCTACTCATAACGGCAGATGACTTATATATATATATATATATATATATATATATATATATATATATATATATATATATATATATATATATATATATATATATATATATTAGGAAAACTCAAAAGCGAACAAATAAGGAATGATGTATACGTAATAAAGCCAAGAAACGATATTCAATGTAGATGAAATAGAAACTGGATTTATGAATTGTCTATGAGTTAGAGGCTATTTTCATGCCACGTCTTCTCCCTGGCTCTCTGAGTGAAGCGGCATAAAACCGCCTGACCATAAAATTTTTTTTTTTTTTTAATCCGAATGAAAATCCGAATGAAGTGCAATCTGTGAACTGACACCTCGATTCGTGCTTCAGAGACTTTACATGAAGAGTTGATTACTAGAACTCAAACATTAATGAACTCATTGTATTTTAAAGCAGGTGTTGAGTTCTTTAGGTAAGTTGTAGGATGAGTTGTTGATATACACTTCCCAATTATTACTATATGAATGCAAAGCTAGGAAATTTTCTTTAATCTGGGGTGTCATTGTGGCCTGAAACATTACGATATGATAGCGGGGGCACGGTGAGTTGAACAGGGGAAGAATGAAGGAGAGGAGAGGGAACAGAAGAAATAAGAGAAGAAAGAGGAGGAGGAAGAGGAAAAGGAGTTTGAAGAGGAAGGGGACATCTCAGCTGGCATCGTGCTCATATTCACCAACACTACGCCTCCACTTCTCATTATGTCATTATGTATCTAACGAGTTAAGTTCCCCGGGATGTGTATCATTCACATTATGATAATGGCCCGCCGGGGACTCATCTGGTGATCACGCTCTCGGGATTAGTGCCGCCGCCTCGGGCTTGCCGCCGCCCCTCGGGCCGCCGTGCCACGGTCGAAAATCTCCGTCAGGGAGCGACGCCAGCCAGAAATTAAGCCCTTTTTGGGGACGTGACTCTCATCGCTCCCCAATAGACTGTAATTATTGAGATGAGACCACTCATTTACTTTTACTGATCAATAGCAGTCGCAAATGATCGTTGTGTTCAGGCCTGGCCAAGGCCTCTGCGTGTGGAAGCCGTAGAGGCGGAAGTCCCGTACCCTGAGCATTATTTTACCAAGGATCGCTCGTTCCGCGCTATCACAACACGACTAACCCCTTTTCTCTTTTCCCACCCTATCCAACCGGCTGTGTCAACAGTTTTCGATACAATTATCCAATTACAAGAGGTATTCAGACCCTCCCATGAACGCTGCTGAATTATTTGGTCAGGAAATTGGGTGGCAACCTTGTCAGGCCTGCGACTGACCAATCATCAGCGGGGAAGGGGGCGAATCATAACACTCAACTGAGCTCCTCGTCGCTGATTGGCCACGAGTAGCACGAGGGATCGATTGTCAACATAACAAATGAAGGGTGCGGGCGAGGGAATGTATACCGTGATCAATAACTTTTTGGCAGCTTTTATTTGCTTTTTTTATTATTGTGGACGGATCACAGGCAGAGAATTTGCCTATTTACATCCTGGCCACGGCCGGCGTGTAATATCCGGAAAGATATTACTCTTCCAGACGAGTTTATGGCACGCCACGAACACACGTCGGTTCCTTTCGCTCTTCCTCGTGGGTAATGTTGACTTGAGGGGAGAGGGAGAGGGAGAGGGAAGAATATTGGGTGTTGCTCTGGTATGTGTGTAATTTTGATATGCTATGTAGTTATGTTGGTTACTGAATATCCAGGTCAATAATAGTATTTTTGTCAAATATTCGAATGATTTCCTTTTTTTAATTAAATGTGAAAAATTTTTACGTTTTCTTGTTTTTCATTTGTTTTGAATTAGAATTTTTTTAGTTGGAATTGCTTTTACTATATATTTCTTTTTTTTTTTTTTTAGTTATTGTCATATTCGTTGTTCTTTCATGCTTGATGATAGTTTCTTTTGTACATATTTTCATTCTCTTTTATGTTACAGGTCACTGCTGGAATATATAACATACATATCTTCCTGCACGTGGTGTATCACTTTGCTCTATAATATCCTTTTCTTCAATGTTTTCTTTCTTGCATTACTAGTTTTACTTTCCCTAAACATTTCCCTTTTCTTTCTTTTTTTTTCTCATCCACGTTTGTGTCCTCGTCCCTGCGGTCATTGTCGTCTTCATCATCGTGGTTGTCATCCACCCTCTATTCCCACTTCTTTATTCCCCTTCTGCTTCACCAACTCGCTCCAGCGGCGGCTGTCACTAGAGAACACAGGGTCGGTGTTCCCAGGCCTCCGCTATGCTGAGCGGCGTGTAGAACACAGGCGTCACCCCGCGCTGGGAGGGCAGCCGGGTAGCCGAGAGCAGGGGTTCAGTCAAGTTTAATTAATTCATACACGCCCTTTGGCCACCGGTGCTGTATGTTATCCCTTTCACCCCGTTGTTCTAATGTCATTAAGTTTTCCATGCAGTGTTGCAGAAAAATATCAAATGTTGCATGCAGTCAATTAAATCAAGAGAGAGAAAAACTGTTAATCTACTTTCCCGTCCCTCCTCCTCCTCCTCCTCCTCCTCCTCCTCTGTAACGTCCCGCCACTGTGTTGTGTTGTGTTGTCGCCTCCGTCCCTCTGCTTATTGTCTCTAATGGCCGGGTGATAGTTTGGAGGCAACGCTTGTTTTCCCTCAGTACAACAAGCTGGTGGCGCTGTTCTGGGAATCTAGATTATAAGAACACGTGTCTCGGTATAATGAGGGTCATACCTTTTCGGGAACACGCTCACTCTCCCTATTAGGACGCCGGCAGCTCCATCCCAGCCTGCAGCAGCGAGGGGCACGGATTATGCGTTTAATGCATATTACATTTATAACTGTTTATATTATATCCCTTGCAGCTGAAATCCTCCCCGCTCCTGGATGCTGCTGCTGTTTTTTTCTATCTATAAATGCGTTATTTTTTGTTTCGATAAATGCGTCATTTTTGAGATGCGGAATGTTTTGTTTTCAGTCGTTTTATGCAGCAATGCCAGAGAGGCGAGTGCCACGGGCGTCATGAGCTGTGCCGCCCCACGCTTTTTGGGTGGCAGTGATCCTCCTGATGAAGCAATAGACAAACCCGACGCAATACGTTAAGTCAACAACGCTTGATTGTTTGATCGCATTTTCCTGCATGTGGAATATGCGTTAACTAATGCAGCTAATACAAATACAGATACCGTGATCGCGTGCTGATCGATTAATGTACACAGCGCCCCGTTAGGTGTAAATATTTCAATACCATTTATTAACAAAACTCATCAACAACATGAACGCGCCATTACCATTGCAGTTTCCGGTCACTTAATGCTAATGTTTCTGTTTAAAGAGGCAATGCACCGCCTCATGATGTCGCCCAGGTGCCTCCGGCAGCTAACAAGGTGAGGGTCCCCAGCCGTACAAGGAACCTCTGGCCGCTGTGTGTTGTGGGCCCTCTGTTGTCTGGGTTCCTTATAGTGTAAGCTCATCCGGCCACATAATTGCCCCTGGACTTGTTCTCACAGCAGCAGTGGCAGCCTGAGGGAGGATCTGCAGGAGTGCTGGCCGGGGACGTGCTCTCGCTCACCCATGATCTTGATTACACCCTCAGTGTGTTGCACTTTTTGTCTTCACATTTTATGACTGTATGTTTGATTATACTTTTTTATGATACGGATTATACCTCTTCCCGGTCACGTCTTTTATGATTACAGCTCACACATTTTTTTCCTCTTTTTCTGTTACACTGTATTTCTCTAAGAGTACGCTCAGAAGAAAAAACATCCACTGCGTGTACTTTTTGTAATCGGCGCATAGGAAAGCGGCGGGAGCCCGATAACAGAGAGAAGATTGGAAATAACAAAAGGCAATAAGAAAGGCCTTGTAAATATATGTAATGTCCAATGGAAATATGAAAGCTGCGTTATTGTGTTGTATACGTCATGAATAGGAAATGGGGAGCGGAAAGGGGAAAATAGAGGGGATGGTAATGTTGTGTGTGTGTGTGTGTGTGTGTGTGTGTGTGTGTGTGTGTGTGTGTGTGTGTGTGTGTGTGTGTGTGTGTGTGTGTGTGTGTGTGTGAGAGAGAGAGAGAGAGAGAGAGAGAGAGAGAGAGAGAGAGAGAGAGAGAGGGGAGGGAGTAACGATATTCCCTACCGCACTCTGTACAGCCTGTATCGGAAAGGAAAAGAGGGAAGGAAGGAGGGAAGCCTTCCTCTCTTCCATCAAACAGTCTTGTAAAGGGGAAGAGGGAGGAGAGCAACGACCATTGAAGGGAGAGATAACTAGTTGTTTTTGTACTTAACGGTATGAAGAGGAAAATAATAAAGGAAGAAAGCGAAAAGAGAAGAGAGAGGAAAAGGAGTGAATAAAGAGGATAATGAAGAATAGATAGGAAAATGTAGAAGACGAGGAAAAATAATATGAAGAAAAGTCAATAGAAGGGGAAGGAAAGAAGAAATAGTATGAAGTGAGTAGATAGCAGGCAATAGAATAGGATGATAAATACAATGAGTATATATATATATATATATATATATATATATATATATATATATATATATATATATATATATATATATATATATATATATATATATATATATATATATATATAGGAGACTGAAGGGGAGGGAAAATAGTATGAAGGACAAGAACGAGGAGAAAAGACAGAAGGATGAGGTGAAAGACGTTTAGTTAATGTATGAAATTGTAAAACGTAAACTAAGAAGAGGGAAAGAAGAGGAAAACGTGGTATCCATGAGCAAGGAGTTACCCAAGGCAATACCGAACATCATCACGTAGACGAGAGTAAAGAAATAAGAAGATTTCCTCCTCCAAAGTAAGTACGCAGTGAGGAATATTTTGAAAGAAGTCATAAAAATACACCCGGTTATCTATTGCCATAATAACGAGGCAATCTTTGGTGATTAATTGTCTTATAAATCTGCAGTAGGCCATGGCAGGACAGCACTGTCATTACCATCCCTCCCTCTCTTCCTTCTTTCCTTCCTCCAACCTCTCACGCTAAAAATTGGCCGGAAAGCCGCGTTTGAGGAAGAGTAGAATATATATATTATCTTAAAAAATGAAAAAAAAAGATATAAACGGAACATGTAAATATTGCACTGAAGAATAAATTACCAGACGTGAACGGGAACCCAAGCTCTACATTTATGCTCGTCCTTCTCCTTTCCCTATAAACACTTGACTTTTGCATCAATATTTTATCATTTCTTATTATTTTCCAGAGTATGTTTAACTCACTTCCTGTTAACAATATGATAAGCGGTGGAATATTCTCAAGAACTTTCCTTTACTTTTATAATCCTTTGCAGTTATTAAGTCTTGTACTATTAATATTGTTTCTTACTTAATCCACGTGCTTCTCGCATAATTGCTTTCATCTCAAGTAAATATGCAATGAATGATAGAAAAACATGCATAAATAAGGTAAATAATATAAAAGGAGACATACAAAAGACAAAAATAAAGGAAATAGATAAGTGAGAGAGTAAAGAGAACACTAAAACAAGAGAAAGAGAAGGAATTAAGAATGTTACGGGAGTTGAGAGAGAAAGAGAGAGAGAGAGAGAGAGAGAGAGAGAGAGAGAGAGAGAGAGAGAGAGAGGACGGGCGATGTAAGGGTAGAGGCATGTAAGTGTTGAGAGGGACCAGCTGCCTCTACCTCGCACTTACTCATCGGTATTCAGCGGCTCACCACGCCCGTGCACCTAATGAGGGAAGTAACGTGCTGCTGCCGAGAAATAACGAGAAAGAGAGGAGGGAAGAAGCAGTCCCGGGGAAGCTATGTGTGTGTGTGTGTGTGTGTGTGTGTGTGTGTGTGTGTGTGTGTGTGTGTGTGTGTGTGTGTGTGTGTGTGCCCGCCGCCCTCTGTAACAAGGACTATATCTCGTCGCCGCGACACTAATGGTTCCCCGCCGTGGACAAAAGGGAGGGCCAGGCCAGCTAGCAGGTGTTCTAATGACAGGTAATTGTTTAAGAATCGTACCAGCGTCCCCATACCCCCTTTTTTTTTTTCGTCTCATCCCATCATCTCTCTCTCTCTCTCTCTCTCTCTCTCTCTCTCTCTCTCTCTCTCTCTCTCTCTCTCTCTCTCTCTCTCTCTCTCTCTCTCTCTCTCTCTCTCTCCACGACTGCCTCTGCTTCTTGTAGTGCTAACTATCTTCTACTCCTCATCCTCATCCTCGCCGCCTTCTCTTATGTCTGTCCCGACTTATCTTCTCTCTCACCTCCTCTTCCTCCTTGTCCTCCTCCTCCTCCTTCCCTCCGTCCATTGTTGTGTCTTATTTATCGTAAGTGATTTACTAGTTATTTAAGTTTTTAGCTGCAATTTATTATACGTGGACTTTGTTACTATAAATTTGCCGTCTTTAAAGTTATAATTGTTGTGTGGATATCGAATTAGAAAATTAGACCAAAAAAAATGTAATAGTATGTCTCTCCCCGGCGGGGAATCGAACCCCGGTCTCCCGCGTGACAGGCGGGGATACTGACCACTATACTACCGAGGATTACGTAAGAAGACGGTTATATAGGAACGTAAACCAAAATGCAGCTGAGTGTAGTGTTCGTAAAAGACCGTAGTTTGCTCGCGTGTGAAGTTAGGACCTCAACCTTTTCACTACCACGATACCATTCAATTTTGTTCAGGATGTCATTATAAGTTCCTTTATTCTCAAGATTGTATTTCTTGTGAATTCTATTAAATGTGCCCTTATTAATGATAAACGATTATATGAAATAATAAATTTTATGCAGTACTGACAGGGTTAATTGTCTTTTCATGAATTTAGATAATGTAAAAACTGCACACACACACACACACACACACACATTATCTATTCATCACACTCTCGTTACGCCTTTCACCACCAACCCATAAAAATCTCCCTTAAATAGATATGTTTTAATATAAGCTTGATCCTTCCTTTGAGCGATGGCGCCCTCCCCCGCGCCGCCGCAGCCTGTTACCGCCATCCATCACCTCTCTCCTCATTCCTCACCTCTCCAGCCCTCTCGTCCTCATCTCTCTCCTGCTCTCTCCGTGTCTCCCCGTCATCCCTCCAAATAGGAAACGTTCTAATATTCTCATCACGAATCGGATATTAATTTTACGAAGCTCCGTGAGGGAAGAGCGGCAGGTCGGGTGTTGGATGCACGGGCCGCGGGCGGGAGGAGGCAGAGGCAGCGGGTCCCTGATAGTGTTGCTGGTGTAGGTAGGAGCGCTCGCGTGGCTTGTGTAGTGGCGTAGTGGTGCAGACGTGGAGCTGATCGGCGCCGAGGGAGGTAGAACCCCGTCTTGTACCACTCTACAGTCGGAAAGCTAAACTGGGGCACGTGTAATATGAGCCTTATTGCGCGCCTTGCACGCCGGCCAGGCTTCCCTCGCCCGCTGCTTAGCCCAGGAAACACGAGCATAGTGTGGCAAGCGACGTGGGAGCTATTTGCCGGTGTTCCCGTTGCGGGAAGTGCGTGTGTCGACCATGTGTGCGCCGCGACTTCTGCCTTGTGGCCGCCGCTGCTGAGAGGTAATCTTCGTGTTTCCCAATCAACCAAGATTAATTGTTCGGTGCGGCCCATCTCTCCCTTGATGAAGACGTCTCGAGAGGTGGCATGCGCGCATCACGTCCCGTGGGGGGTGAAGGGTGTTGGGGGACGGAGAAGTGATTGAGGGATTATGGAAAGGGGATTGGAGTGATGGAGGGAATGGGGAAAGGCAGAGTGAGTGTTGGTAGGTGAGTGATGAAGACGGAGATGACGAGTGGGAAGTGAGAGTCGCTAGGAGGAGGAAGAGGTGGTGGTGTTGTGATGGAGGTGGTGGTGGTGAGGACGGAGTGTAGCACCCAAGGTCAACTGTAGGGCCACTTAAGGTTTTGTTATCATAGTTTATCACGGGAATCACTCTGACCATTCTTTAGTCTGCAACCACTCACGACTTGCCCGTTGTTAATCACCAAAGCCTAATGAGACCACTTACACACTTGTTAAGATGTGTACGTACTGTGTGTGTGTGTGTGTGTGTGTGTGTGTGTGTGTGTGTGTGTGAGAGAGAGAGAGAGAGAGAGAGAGAGAGAATGTGTGCAGTACGAAGATTTAGATTATCTACATGTGGCTCCAGGTGAATAAGAAGGGGAGATGATCAAGGAGAGAAGAGGATGATGTAACATACGGGGTTGTTTTGACCTTGCTGAGGGGAATGTATGCACGAGAGATGGATGGAGGTACTGCAAGTGAGAAAGGGAAGAAGGAGGAGAAAAAGAAAAGAAAAAAAAAGAAGAAACGGACGAGAGATGAGATTGATAGAGACGGTAACCAAGGTGGACGGTGCGCGGGCAGGCAAACAGATGCTGTCAGGGGATGGGTTTGCGTTCCCAGGAAAGCTTTATGGCGGAGAGTCACGAATCCCAAACCAAGACTCGCATGAACAGCCTGACCCAAGACCAGGCTCCTCTGGCCTCCTCATTATCCCTGAACCTTTGCTCTGTGCAGGAACGAAATGCAGGCGTGAAGGCCAATAGTGTAGGCAGAGAGAGAGAGAGAGAGAGAGAGAGAGAGAGAGAGAGAGAGAGAGAGAGAGAGAGAGAGAGAGTGCCTATGCAATTGGTTCTCAGCAATCCAAGCGTGAAGATCTACTGAATCTGTTTTTGCTCTCCTCTTCTCTCTTCTTGTCTTTAACGCTGTTCACTCCGCTAATTGCCACTTCCAGTCCTTCTCCTTGTCTCTTATACAAACTTTCGAACTCTTTTTCCCGCTTTTTTATATACAATTTTATTCCCCTTTCGTCGCTTCCGTGTCTAATCTAAGAAATATGGATGTGAATAGATAGCATATACTTATTCCTCATATGAATCATTATACTAAGTTTTTACTGTGTGAAGTTTGATTTCGGACTAGAGTGATTTTCAGTTCGCAAAAGATACGATTTGCAACATTACTTTTGCAAGTCATTGGAACAACGACTGGAACATCTTATGAATACAATAGTGCTTACCCTTTAACTATGAAGAACAATAAGAGCTGCAACAGCGCCTCTAGCAGGAATGTAAGCCTTATCGTGCAGGAAGCAGCGACCGGGTCCGAGTCCACTTCACTAGGACAAGATGGAGTCATACCATTAGCATAACCCAAGCATATATCCGTGTCATATGTAAATATAGCCATTAACGCGGCAGCATCTGTGACTTGTGGCCCGTTGTTTGCATATTGACACGAGCGATAATACATAACAACGAATCGCGCCCTAAATCTCCAATCACAAGTAGTTTCGTGAGCTAAAAGTGAATCTCTTATTCCGGAGCGTGTTCCCGGTGAATTGCCAATCACGTGTTGGACGAGAGAACCGCCAATCAGTTTGGAGATTGGGCGGGACGCAGAGGTAACGAGGAGAGGCGAGGCGAGGCGGTGGTGGTCGTGAGGCGCGTGAGTAACACC
>NC_059298.1:19411325-19413825 GCF_017591435.1 Portunus trituberculatus | reverse complement strand
TAGACAATCTCATTATCAGACTTTGATTTCTAAGTTATGAAAATAATCTCATTTACGGGGCTTCATAGGTTCACGGTGTCTTGTAGTCTACTTACTAACCTAGAAGGAAAGAAAATATCATACTAACTTCGAGCTATCAATTGAGGAAGAAGCAATTTTTGTCCCAGGAATAGAGCAAGATGGTATATAAAAAAAACACAATGCATAGTTATAACCTAACTCTACTATTATAGCTTTTTTTGTCGTAGATACATGTTTAGAAATACTTTACCTATCTTGATATCTCCTTATGTGACAAAAGAATATCCAAAAATATACGATATGCAGTTGACCATCTTTTCTGTGAAATATTACGATATCTGTTGAATCTGGCAACTTCAACGGGAGTTTGGGTCCTCTCCTAGTGTTTCCTTATGATTGAAACATTGATATTTACACGTCATTGTGATCAGGGAAATAAAGAAAACTAAGTTTGCTTTTTTCTAAGAGCATGAAATAGAAAAATTTATGTTTACAAGTGGCAGTTTATGTATAAGACACGCAAACCTGTGTGCACTCATCCACTCTATCCAGAAGCTTAACTAATTTTCAAAAGTTCCCCAATAGCTACACAACTACCATTGGTCTACTGTTTCTATCCAGTTACCTACAAACACGTACACATTCACGGCAGCAACATGCAAAGTACACTAAATACTCCGGAGCAAAGCTGCCTCACCTTGTTTCATTAATCAGCTAACTCTTGCACACTTTCACACCAAAGCTATTTTTCATTTACCATCGACGATTTTATATTCGAATCAAAATTAAAACGACGATTGAGAACTTTCGGCCTAAAGATGTTTGAGGGCCGTGACGGCCTTGGGCGCCGCACGGGGGAAGGAGGTGGCCGTCGGGTCCGGCCTGGGGCCCAAGGCAGGAACTGGCTGCAGGTCCTGCTTTTCCTTGGTGGCCTCAAGCTTCACTACTAGTCGTCCACTTGCAGCGCATCACACTAGGCAAGGGTCGCCATAAGCAAGAGATCAATGTCTACCACTCACCGGATGGTGCCGTGAGGGGCCCTAAAGGGGTGATAAGGGCTCCTTGCATAGAATATGATGGTGAGTGGTGTGTACGGGACCTCTGCTTATAATGACACCGGGCTGAACAACTCGCCATGAACGAGGGCACGCTGTGCGCCATGAGCCAGGCACTGACAGTACCAGTGGTCCTTTACGTTAGGTTAGGTTAGGTTAGGTTAGGTAAAAAGGACTCACTTCATGACAGCGTTTGGGGAGTGGTGTGTGGCGGGTCATTGCTCATGGCGACCTGTGTGAGGCATTGCAAGGTTGCATCGTCACTGCTCTCATAACCACGGGACTGGGGTTGACCCTTTCTGGGTAAAAAGTTTCGTCCCAGTACCTGTGTAGGTAATAATACTTTGGATCGTTTCGCCATCGCCATCGCCGCACCGTTAGCCTCGATAAACGGATCGTTATCCTCAACAAACACATCTGTACCGTGGACACTGGAATCGCAACCTGTCGTGGAATCCCATTGTTAGCGTGGACTCATTTTCCTTCGCGGCTTCAAGCTCACTGATTGTTGTCAACTTGCAGCGCCTCATACTAGGCAAGGCGTCGCCTTAAGCAGGGTGCCGTGTCTACCGTCCATCAGATGATGCCGTGAGGGGCCTTTAAGGGGTGATAAGGGCTCCTTGCATAGAGTCTGGTGGTGAGTGGTGTACAGGACCTCTGCTTATAATGACATCGGGCTGAACAACTCGCCATGAACGAGGGCACGCTGTGCGCCATGAGCCAGGCACTGACCGTACCAGTGGTCCTTTACGGGGTGAAAAGGACTCACTGACAGTGTTTGGGGAGTGGAGTGTGGCGGGTCATGCTCATGGCTACCCGTGTGAGGCGCAGTAAGGTGGCAGCGTTACTCTCCTCGCACTCACGGGTCTGGGGTGAACTCTTACGGGGTGAAAGGGTTCGCCCCAGTACCTGTGTAGGCAAGTGAACTTCAATTGCGTCGCAGTGAGGTGGCAGCGCCACTCTCCTCGCACCTAAGGGTGTGGGGTGGACCCTTACGGGGTGAAAGGGTTCGTCCCAGTACCTGTGTAGGCAAGTGGACTTCAATTGCAGCGCAGGAAGGTGGCAGCGTCACTTTACTCGCACTCAAGGGTGTTGGGTGGATCCTTACGGGGTGAAAGGGTTCGTCCCAGTACCTGTGTAGGCAAGTGGACTTCAATATTGTGTCTTGAAATCGCATCGTGAGAACTGGAACCGCACCGACATCGTGGAAACCCGCATCGTTCCCGTGGAAACTGGAATTACATCTTGATCGTGGAAACTCGCATTATTATCGTGGAAACGAGAAGGCATCTTTATCGTGGAAAGGCATCGTTATTTTGGAAACTCGCATCGCTATCGAGGAAACTGGAATGCTATTGTTATCTTGGAAACTCGGAGCGCCATCGAGGAATCTGGAATCAAATCTTATCGTACACACTGTTATC
>NC_059298.1:19398825-19406325 GCF_017591435.1 Portunus trituberculatus | reverse complement strand
GGAGTTTTCTTATGAATAGAGGTATATATTTCAAGAGGGACGTTAGAGAGGTTGAGGCGAGGGAGGACTAGATTAAGAGGAGAGGAATGGTCGGTGCATATGGTGGTGTGGGCGTTAAGATCACAACGAAGAGCAAGGAGCTGAGATTGAAGCGATATGGAAATAAAAAGGAAGACCGGGATTTCAAGTGACTACGGCAAGTGAGTGTTGGAGTGAGGGGACGAGTGGCAGGAGCAGCAAGAGGGGCGGTGTCACGCGAGCGATGGGGCGGGGCTCGGGACAGACCGGACGTGTTTATAGGACAGTGATGGTGTGTAAAGCGTCGGGGTGACCTGCAGCGGCATTAATTGTGGCAGCAGGGCAGTGGTAGTGGTGGCGGCGGCGGAGATAACAATGCACGGCTAATAGACTTGTGTGCAGGATGTCACAGTTGTCAGGCCGAGAGCCGGGGGAGTATTTCTGGTCGTAAAGGCTCACAGTGAAGGTTTAATGAATAGAAAAAAAAGTAGATCCTGGAGCAAAAATACTAATAGAGAAGCAGTAATTAGAATTTAGCAACAGTATCCATTGGGGGGAAGCTGACAGTTATGTAGTAAGTGGAAGAGAATTAGCAAGACTGGCAAGATTGTGAACCAAGCATCATAGATAATTCCAGAGAGAGAGAGAGAGAGAGAGAGAGAGAGAGAGAGAGAGAGAGAGCGTCTGCATATCCTAGCATGCGTGAGGGAAGCACAAGGAGAGCCACAACAGTCCTCACAGCAAAGGTAAATGATCACCTGAAATAAAATATGACATGAACACAGAGTAACAAGTTGTCCCCGGCGAGGTAGTGGCTGCCCCGCGCCGCTCGCTGCATACCAATGACTTTACACCAGGAGGGGGAAAGGAGGGGAGGGCAGGGGAGATAATTTAGTGTTCATAATACTTAATTACATTCCTTATTTAATTACCCAAGGCTTAGTCAGTGTCGTGTTTACTGCTAAATTATCACCGTCAGAGGTGAGAATGTGCGGGATCCAACACCACTAAAGAGAATTAACATGTTTTAATCCTTATTCCGGTGTTCAAAAAGTTGAGTCTATTTTTTTTCCTCAGAGGGGATTTAATATTACGTGTTTGCTAAGGTACTCATTTGTACTTTTTTGTCGTTCTTCCTCTTCTCTCGCCCTGCCATATTTGTCTCCTCTCGCTCTCTCTTCTTCTCTCCCCACAACCACCACCCCCATCACCTCCACCACCTCCACCACCTCCTTGCCACAACTACAGTACGAACACATAACCATCACAACATAATATTCATTGTGTCCTTTTATGAGAGAGAGAGAGAGAGAGAGAGAGAGAGAGAGAGAGAGAGAGAGAGAGAGAGAGGACGGGAGTATAGCTGGCGTATCCAATCCAGTTGTGGTCATCTCTTCCTGCCCATGATCCCTCAAACGCTGCAATATCACACTACATTCTGACACATTGAACTTACAACCTTCAATGTGTGTGTGTGTGTGTGTGTGTGTGTGTGTGTGTGTGTGTGTGTGTGTGTGTGTGTGTGTGTGTGTGTGTGTGTGTGTGTGTGTGTGTGTGTGTGTGTGTGTGTGTGTGTGTGTGTGTGTGTGTGTGTGTTTGTGTGTGTGTGTATGTGTGTCTGGTGTGTGTGTGTTTGGAGAGGGGTGTAAGGTGTTCAGTTTTCAATCTCTCCAATATCATACTTCTTCTGTTACAATATTATTCATCACTTAATTAAGTCCCTCCTATACCTGCAGCCATCCTCGTGGAATGACACTCGCACAAGTGTTGAATCACTCTATTTTCTTTCTGTTTCACTACATTTCGCCTGACGATTCCCTGCTCTGTCCGGCGCTGCGCTTACTACCCGACGTGGAGTTCCGCCTGATTGAGAAATAAAAAAGAGCATCAAATCTAAGCGGGACAATGGTATTATCAGATCAATTAGCTGGCATCTCGGCGGTCGTAGGCTGGACGCGATAGTGACATTATAACCTTAACTACGGCCACGACTCCTCAGCTCGATCCGGAGAAAAAGGGCTCCAGTACTGTGCGCACCTCCCTTACTTCATTCTTTGGACGGAGTGTCTAAAGGCGAGATTGGCGTGGCGTCACCAGGAATGCTGCTTCACTGCGAGCTCCAGAGAATATTCAGTGATATTATCAACTCATCCATTCTGAGTTGACATTGTCAGCCGGGACGGGTCTGAATAATAGGCATCAAATTGAGCTAATTTGCGGGTATCGTTAGGCTCTTGTTCCCTCGGCGGGGGGTCGGCGGCCGATGCGGTGCGTGGACCGTCGCAACTGAGAGGCGCCCGCCACTCTGCAACTCAGTCACTTCTTGGACCACCTCGTCCCTGCCTTTTACCGTTTCACGCTGTTAGCAGGTTCTGCTAATTTGTATTTCTTGTCGTCCCTTTGATTAGAAAACGATAAGCAATAACAAAACGTCAAAGAGCATGTTTGCAAGTGAAGAAAAATAAAACTTTTTTAAAGTTTAGTAACCCAAGTTTTGAGAATGGGAGTCCGAGATCGACATCCACTCGCTACTCACGGTGATTTACTAGATGGGGAAATATTTCAGCAGTGTACTAGTCTAAAACTGTGATCATCGAGGCGTTCCAGCGGGAGCCGTCGATGAGCCACAGTGCAGAGCCACCAGCCTGTCGGCGCCTGAGTGTGGGCAGTAGCAGCAGTAGTAATCACCCGTCGTAAACCATCAAGTCCGAAACGTGACCGTAGAGAGGCGCCACTGAGTGTCCTCTGGACGTAACTTGAGTGTGACATTGTTGCCGGAGACGAGGCCTCAGGGTCATCTCAGATCCATCTGCAGCGCCGCCGACGCCGTACTAGAGGTCTCTATTAGGCGACCCACAAACAGGTCTTCAGTAGAAACTTTTGAAGCGACGCGAATTGAGTTCGAATCTTGGATAGAATTCTAAAAGGGTTTCTATTATCCGTTTTAGGAAGGATTTTGTTGGAAGTTTATAGGTCTGACTGGAGTTGAGAAAATTATGGCGGTGATTCCAGCTGACTAACACAGTGCTGACTCACTTTGTGGTTGGAGGAAACAGGTTTTGTTGAAAGAACGTGATGGTGCCTCAGATTAGAATGAACAATTGAAAGAGGCTTTGAAATATATGCGTAGTTAGAAAGCATTTTTCCTCGTCTGAGCCTCAGAGGCCAGCAGGGCAACGAGGGGAGTGTCCACCAGCAAGAAATAAAGGACAGAGACAATACACTTGAGGAAATCTGTGATTGCATTAAAATATGCTGGCAATTATGAAAATCTTGTTGCACGAAGGGACTCAGATTCAGTAGTTAAGGCAACAGACGTCACAGCATCCTGCTTAACACGACATAGTGTTTGCTTGACATTCAAATCGCGAGTGTCATGAGCCCTGAGGCAGCCGACAGTCATACTGGGCGGAAGATAACCCTGCTAACTGGAGAGTGTGAGGGGCTGTCACCCTCGCGTGGCTCACTCTGACTCGATGGCTATCTACTGAACGAGGCCAGAACTCAATTAATCTTCTTCTTGGTGATGGATTAATATGGATGCCACGGAACACTTTCGAATAATAGATTGACCAGCAACGCAATGCTTACGGTGTTTCTCATTATATGATTAGAAACACCTTCTGACTTTATAAAGACTTACCGCTACATGTTGTTTAATAGATTATGCACTGCAACGTGATATATGATAATAGAGTATTGCGTCACATATTCAAGTGATGAAAGATTAACCAACTGTCGGACTCACCTGCATGTTTCGTCTCCCTCACCCGTCTCTTATTCCTCTCATCTCCCTCGCTTCCTTTATCTCCCTTACCGCCCTCGCCTCCCTCACCCTGCCTACTGTAAACTGCCTACATGAACCAAGACAAATATAGCACTGCTCTTTATGGCCGGAAACCAAAATTGTTGTAACAGGCTGACTCCAAACCT
This sequence comes from Portunus trituberculatus, assembly GCF_017591435.1. Lineage (NCBI taxonomy): Eukaryota > Metazoa > Arthropoda > Malacostraca > Decapoda > Portunidae > Portunus > Portunus trituberculatus. The sequence continues at coordinate 19,402,374 of NC_059298.1, read as the reverse complement.
GGAGAGGCGCTGGGGGAAGACACACCCGCTAGGAGAGACTGGTTCACTTCCTCTCTATTTCTGCCGCGCCACGCTGCTCTTACATAAAGAATGACTAGCTACACTGTGTTATAGTGATGAACTTGCCTTGAATCGTGCATTTTTAAATGTTTTTTTCTTTTTATTTGACTTAAATCAATAAAAAATTCTAGTTGATTAATAGAACGTTGCTGCTTTTTCGAAGGACTGGCTCGGGGGAGGCGGCGCCCATCGGGGAAAGAAGAGAGGTCATTTAGCACAGCGGGACAGAGGTCAGACTTATCAGTATCCATCAGGGAGTGTCCATCCCCCTCTTAGTGAGCGTGGGTGGCCGTCGCGCCCTCACCCTGTCCTCCCTCACCTTCCACAGCCAGACCTCCACCCCTTGGTTGATCTAGTTACGTCCCCTGGCCCTCATTCCTTCAGTCAGCCTCCTCAGCCTCGTTGCTCGACCTTTATTCCTCTCCTCGATGTTCTTATCTAGCTGGAACCCTCGCTTGGCTTTCATTCTCAAGGCTGGCGGCAGGAGACGCTCTCTCACTCCATTGTAAATTACTTTGCCTTGACATCTCTCTTGGCACATTCATTTCTTCGCGGAAGCTTTTCTTCCCTTGCGTCATAAAACATGCTTCACAGTTTAACTAATTGACATTATAAACTTGTATACCGTTCAGTAAAAACGACGAGGGTCTTTGAGAGAGTAAGTAATGGGCGTTGCCGGTTTGAGGGTGTATTCACTCTACTCACCCATAGCATTTCACGCTCCTCGAGGGATGGATAAGAGCAGCACAATTTACATTCCCGCTTTACCTGCTTGACGTATCAGCGTTCAACCGCGGATGCTCTGGCAACACATTAATTAGAGTACGAGGGCTCACGGCGGGGGAGGCAGGGCGCCCAGGTGAGGAGTGTGTGCAGGCGGTGCGCTAATTAACAAGCCATCACTTCACAGGTATCTCAGGTGTTGTTTACTTGCGGCCACTCGGCTGGGGACTCGCTGGTATCAAGGGGAAGGTGAGGAGCGTTGCGCAGTTGTCGTCCTCGTACTTGCCGCCACATCTCGGACGCTCTTCTACTCTTCTGCTTGTAATCCACCGCCAGGCCGGGCAGAGCGACTCAATCAAGGCTCGGATGTGGCTTGCTGCTGCTTGCCGTGGTGCGCTGCAGCAGGAGATTAGCCGACGGTTACACAGCAGGTTATTCTTTCGCTGAGATCGCCATCAAGAGCTGCTTTGGGTTTGATGTCTGAACTTGCACCTCATCTCTTGCATCGCTGTGTGTGTGTGTGTGTGTGTGTGTGTGTGTGTGTGTGTGTGTGTGTGTGTGTGTGTGTGTGCCGTCCTTTCCCGGCGTCTCCATAACACCGACTATCTCCTGCATAAAATTGACGTCGACCGGTACAGACGCCAGATTTATGCCACAGCTCCTCAGCCTCAGCCAAGCACGCGGGATGTACCAAGGGACTGGAGGTTGTGCATTTGCATACTCGAGTGTTTTTATTCATTGGGAGTAAAAAAAAGTCTGCTATTTATTAGGGTTCGGCCTGACACTGATTCGCAGAGAGGAAGCGGCAAGTTCGCCACCTCTGGAACACCTGGGCCCGCGCGGCGTTACATCATCATCTAGGACTTGAGCTTTTTTCTCCAGATCATGGTGTATGTGTGGAACTGAGACGCCGCACAATATAGAGCCTTAGATGGTGATATGAATGGGAAGGGCGCTGAAGCAGTTAATGATATTATGGAATTTCATTAGAAATCACGTAGAGATTTATGCTAGTAATAAATTGTATTAGCTCGTCTCTTTAATTCATCCCTTGAATGTGTGTAAAATTTTAATCATCTTTATCCTGTGTAAGCTGGAGACTGTTACAAAATTAAGTGAGTGAATGCTAGTCAAACTGAAAATAACCGCTGCGGTTCGTAATATTTCAAGAAATATTCAGTCTTATGGTAAATGATATGAACAAGAATTACCTCATATTCACGGTACCGTTGCTGTTCCACACACTCCCTTGTCCAGGCGTGGGGGAGAGGAAAGAGCCATTCACATATCACAGAGCACACCATCCAATTACTTTTTCACATTCTTGATTAAACAGCCACGTACCGCTACATTCAGGCCAGACACTCCACACCCTGAAGGCGCTGTCTTACCTTTCTTCTTGTTAATGGACTTTCGCCTCCACCAGCAGTGTTCCTGAGTGTATTACCTTAACGATGAAATATAGGACTCCCTGGAAGTGGTGTTATAGCAGTATCTTGCGTCTCCTAACCTGTGAGGAGGACACTGGGAGTGGTGATGGGAGAGGCTAAGGTTTGGAAAGGGTACGGAGAAGAAGAGTTGGTTTCACTTAGGGTGGAGACGCCTGTTGGATGCCACACCAATGTTCTCTCACAAGTTTCTCCGGGAAGTTATGAGTTTCTGTTCCTGGAGGACGTCCCAGGGTGCAGGAGGGTCACATTGGGAGGTGGAAGGATGAAGGGTGAAGGTGTTGAGGTCGTGATGAGGGTGGAGGTTGTTCTTGGTCAGGATGGAGGTTGAGGGTGCAAGGTGAAGGCTGTGCGTCATGGGAAGAGTGTGGGGATGATGGTGAATGAGATATTTATACAAATGGATGCAACGCAAGGAATAAGGTAAAAAGGGTTAAGCAAAAAATGTGCTATTTCCGTCCATCAGAAATTTATCTATACTCCTCAGCGATATGAAGTACTGATTTAGCTTGATGCTCTTCTCTTCATCAAGGTAAAGGAAAGAAATATGATAGGGAAACCTTTAATAACATTAGAGTTATACAGAAAGAAAAAAGTAAAGAAAAAAGATTTTACGTATAGAGGACAAAGAGCACAAAGGGACAACGTGGAGGTGTGGGAGGATGTTTACGACGTGAGACGAAGAGGAGAAGGCAGATAAGATGGAGAAGAGAGTGGCGGAGGACAAGGTAGTGATGCGTGGGCGGTGGACGTGGAGGTAGTCTTTGGGCGGCCTGCAGCAGGTTTACGGCGTGGTGGGTGCGGCCATCCCTGATCACCCCTTGGCCGCCCCGCTCCGCCCCTTAATTCCAGCCCGGCTCATCTAAGTGGCGGGTTCTGCTCCGCCTGGTGTGCTCTTGGCAGCGAAAATGATCCTCGATTATAGTCTCATATTCGGTCATCTTTACGCATTACCCTGTTCGGTACATCGGCGACGATAGGCAAGGCTGGAGAAGGAGGTGCAGAGTTGTGCTCCCTCGCCTCGCTGCCTAGACACCCTTGTGGTCCGGAATGAATGCTTGGGGCGCGCCACCTTTCCTCGTACCTGGATATTACCTCGTCGATAAATCGAATTGTTTAATAGAATCTAAAGATGCGGTTCCGATTGAGATGCGTCGTGTGATCTGGCTGCAGATGGCGCCACCACCCACTCGTTACCTCTGATTGCACCTACAGATTTCTTTTTCAGTTTCTTTCCTTCCTCTTACCCAGATAATATATGAATGTACAATTCCTCTCACTTTTTTTGCAGTGTAATTTACATGCACTGTAGTACGTT
>NC_059298.1:19353825-19396325 GCF_017591435.1 Portunus trituberculatus | reverse complement strand
GCCAGCCTCCAATGCCACACTACTGGGCCTCTCTCCAGGCTTCATCCCCAAGGCCTAGTTCACTATGACGTATAGCCTTAAGGAAGACATTTCTGTGAACCTTCAAAAGCCACTAAAGCCACTGGGACGAAACGAGACGGGCACTCCTTTGGTCACCATGTCCAGAGCGCGTAGTGAAAACTGCTGTATGAATTGGCTAACATGAGAAAATTTCTCGCAGCAACTGAAGCTAATGACGAGAATTTTAAGAGTGCAAAGTCGCAATTTTTTTGGCACTCGCAGCAGGACGTGCATACCTAGAGAAAGGAAGGTTGGAGAAGGGAGGAGAGGAGAGCGAGACTAGTGGTGGTGGTGGTGGTGGTGGTAAGGAGAAAGAGAAGGAGGAGAAGCAGGAGGAGGAAGAGGAGGAAGAGCCATCAGGGCAGCTCGTTACCAGGGAACAAGCCGCGAATGTCTCACCTCGGCCGAGATAACGATCTGAGAGATGTTTATCACTTTGCTCTTAATTTACAATCAGTGTTGCTTTAATTTATTCCAGTGGGAGTATTTTCATCACCTCAGCGTCACACCCCGACGAGGAGGCTTCACTGCACCTTGCGAACTCTTGAGACACGTGTTCGTCCGCTTAAAGATATGTCAGAGAGAGAGAGAGAGAGAGAGAGAGAGAGAGAGACGAGTCCTTCCAGAATCCCTCATTGTTCCCTGGGAGACTTTTATTTTCGAGGCTTAGTAAAAAGTGTGGCTTAATGGGGGACGAGGGCGGCTTTAAACCTTTACCATTACCTGTAGCTCAGCGTGACTCCTGGCTCCTGACTCCTGCTGCTGCCCCCGGAACCTCTACAACACTGCAAAAGACACAGAAAACACGTATCCTTAATCCTCACTACTTTTTTTTCTTATATTGTCCATGTCAGTCAGCTCTTAGACTAATTAACAGCCGCTAATTAATTGGAAGGTATTTTGCTCACACACGAATAGTATCTAGTCTTGTTGAGGTTCTCGATGTTTTATGCGCTGCTGATGGTGGAGATAAGCTTTATTTGGCTGCTTTGCCCTCCTTGATGTTTGCGCTCGCGTGTTGCGTAATATTCCTTGCCATCGGTGGTACGAGTTTGCGTACACTGCAGGGGACGAACAGCTGCTAGAGTGACAGCTGAAGATTAGTACCGCAGGGAGGTTGGTTTTGATCCTGCCACTTCTTCATAAACTCACCGTAAAGGTTTGAGGATTTGAGGCCAGTGAGTGGATGGATCATATCTGGACTGTTGGTGGAGGCGGGGAGTAATGTGTTAGGTACCGGTTGTGATGCTGTGTAGCTTGACGGAGTGGAGTGTAGTGCGGTGAGGTGTGGTGGCTTTAGAGACAGTGTGGTTTAGAGGAATGTGTTTTAGTAAGGCTTAGTTACAAGGGATGTGTGGTTTTGGTGAGTTGCGGTGTGTGGTTTGGAAGGATATGACCCGGTGGAAGTTATAGTATGTTAGGATGCAGTGAGGTTCAGTAAGGTTCAAGATGCTGTGGTTAAGAGGAATGGATGGTTTGTTATGGTGAGATGTGGCTGGTTGTGGTTGTGTTGCGCGTGAGTTAAAGGAAGTACAGGCTCCGGTGATGTGTTTTCTTGGCGAGGAGTGATCTGGGAATAGTGGAGATGTTGGTGTTTGTAGTACATGGAGAGAGTAAGAGAGAGAGAGAGAGAGAGAGAGAGAGAGAGAGAGAGAGAGAATATTATTTCCTTTACACTATGAAAAAATTAAATTAATGCTAAAGTTTCAGACCCTCTTACAAAACAAGCAGATTTAGTTATATACACGTCAAAGATATAATATTCAAATTCTATTCACCTCCTAACTGCCCATCTACACATCCTTCCACTACATAGTCATTCGCTACAGACCTCCGTCACCTTGTCTCACTTTTTCGTGCTTCACCGTGCACCTTTCATGTCTACTGTACGAAGCTGCCGTGCACGAAGACTAGGATTAATACACATGATCATCTTTCAGTCTGTAAATCTGAACCTGGCACTATAAAGCAGGTGGGGGCGTCCAGGTGGGGCGGTGGGGCTCGTCCATCAGTCCTGACGCGGCCCCCGCAGAGGAGACTCGCCGCCCGGCACGAAGGGCTGAGGTCTCTATTACCCTGGGGAATCTCTCGGCTCAGGTCCTTCTAGGGGCATCCTGGAGGTGCTCAACTACTAATTATTGGGAGCAGATGTGTTCACGGGAAGACTGCACAGGGATGTAAACAAGACAGGCAGGATACGAGAGAGAGAGAGAGAGAGAGAGAGAGAGAGAGAGAGAGAGAGAGAGAGAGAGAGAGATGAAGGAAAAGATTCAATTGAACAAAAATTATCACAATAGATACAATAAATTGTGAAAAGATGTTTGCCATACAAGAGATCTTTACAGTCCTCAAACTGGAATGAGATAATACGCCTTGCTCTTGTAGCTATAGACTTGATGACATTATGAGTACTTACTGTATAACGAGTGCACAGTGCAGAGTTACTCACCGCTGGAATCAAGAGAAGCACTGTAAATCTAGACGATATGTTTGCTGCCTGTGCTGTGCAGAGACCAATCAAGACAGTGTGGAGTGAAGCGTGTGGCTCCAGAATTATTATTAACTGTCTTCCAGCTATGTGTGTGTATGTGTGTGTGTGTGTGTGTGTGTGTGTGTGTGTGTGTGTGTGTGTGTGTGTGTGTGTGTGTGTGTGTGTTATTGCTGCCAATTCAACATAGAATATGATGTGATGGTGGCTCCTCACATGCTATCATTATTAGTACTATTACTATTATTATATTATATAATTACATTATCATTATATTGTTCTTATGTATATTCATTTGTTTGCATACTATATATATATATATATATATATATATATATATATATATATATATATATATATATATATATATATATATATATATATATATATATATATATATATATATCTCTGTGTTTCCCGCGTCCCTTTGTTTTGGCACCACATGCTATCGTCACCTTTTAGTTGTGGTTGTGCAGTCACACGCACTCCACGCACTCACGTTCGGTTCACCCTATGACTCTGTATCCAGCCTTTTCTCCAATATATTGAAGCTACCCACGTGTTGTTTGGCCTTCCCTCAACACTGTGGACCTGTGGCGCCTACACAAACCATTACAATGATGAGTCTTATATGCCATAAATCATTATTTATTGTCGTGGAAATATTTATGTTCGAGGAGGCAGCGTATCGTAAAGATAGCTCACATTGGCAAACGGTCGGTAAGTCGATCACTACCACATGGTCAGTAAGTCAGTGGGTGCAACACATTAGCTCGCTGGTCAACAACGGCCGACTCTGGAAGTCTGTATTCGTTTGAACTGTGACTGCTGGAACTCACCTTAAAAACTACTGGAATTTTTCGGATTTTTCTCTCCCCACATCACAAAGGAGACCCTAACCCAGAAGATAAACTTTTAAGCCCTTTCCAACATTCCTAGCATCAGCGTGTGTGCTACCGTGCTGGTCCCTTGAGTTAGTGTGTGCCTCCCTGTGTGTGCCGTTCCGCCCCACCGCTCTGTTGGATGACAGGTGACCCTCCTCCTCGGGGGCGGCTTTGAAGCAACTCACTGAACACCGTGTAGAATCACAAAGAATAACACGGCAAGGCTGGAGCCCCATCTCAAAGAAAAATATTCACCTTTTAAAAAGTTAATTGAAAAGACCAATCGATCGCGCAAGATATATGGGCTCGCCATTGAGCCTCGCAGCCCGGCGCGCCCACAAAAGGCACCCAGACGGTTTTCAGGAACGTGGAAAAAGGAAAACGTTACCCATTCACAGCTGAGATAGAGGGGCGATAGGAGTGACGCTGTTATTCCTTCTGAGCACAATATAAGGGACAAATGGCGGGACAATGGGGCCGTGTGGGCAGGTCGGGGCTCCCTCGCAGCCAAGAACAATCAAGGACAATCAGACCTTAATACGGGCATAATAGGGGGAAAATGTGAGCTCTCCAGGCAGGCGGATAACACCCTGTAAAGCGTCGCCGGATGAGTACAGCTTGGCCCGCTGCGGCGTGAAGACAACCACACTTGGAAGAGGTTGGCGGGGAGACGAGATCCGGCGCGGGAACTTTATCTCCCGCAAATGAAACAGAGGAGAGATTGTTCCTACAGCCACCGCCACCATTTCAGTCTTCAAACGACGGATATAACAGCCTCTGTTAAAGTTTTAGTGACGTTAACTAAGAAGATACGTGTTGCATTGTCTCAACCCAATACACGTAGTTGGGTCAGAGAAGAAGAGACTTTCATCAGCTGTTGGAACTGTTAAGTCACAGGATTAGGGAAAAATATAATTATAGAAGAATACAATTAGTGTGTGTGTTACTTGATATGAACGCAAACTTTACGACATAATATACTAATTGGTAGTTTTGAATTAACATTTAAAAAAGATAATCAGTGTTTTATGACGTTAAAATTAATGTTTATGTGATTGTTAAATAAGAGAAAGTAACTTATAGTATACCTCTCTCTCTCTCTCTCTCTCTCTCTCTCTCTCTCTCTCTCTCTCTCTCTCTCTCTCTCTCTCTCTCTCTCTCTCTCTGCATGACACACACACGCACACACACACACACACACACACACACACACACACACACACACACACACACACACACACACACACACACACACACACACACACACACACACACACACACACACAAACACATGACACTCTCCTTCACTCCCGGTGAGGCTGTCCCGCGTGGCTTGGTGACCGCAGCTTCGCAGCGGGGAGAGAGCCACCTCTCCCGTTCATTACCGTGACAAAGAAGTTTCCGAGTCTCACAAAGGACGCTCCAGGTTCTGCGGCGGAGGACCCCCTGCCCTAGCCTCTTGGGTGCACAAAGGGCCCGTGCTCGCTCCCTCCCACTTCCTGGGAGACGGCGCCTCGAATAAACAAGACATTTAGCTCCCATGGTCGCTTGTGGCAGTGGCTTGCGGGTGTCTCTTTGGCCACCTTAAGAGGTTTGTCTGTGCGAGAGTTACGGCGATTTTATGAGTTAATGGACCAAAGACCGCCTTCCAGTTGAGGGGGAGTGTTATTCAACTGTTCTTTAGCGTCTCAAGTACCGGCCGTTGTTCGGGTGTTTACAACGGGCTTCCTCGACCACGTCCGGCAGGAAGCTGGCCGCCCACGGTCGTCCAAAGAGGGGGGAAAGGAATTGTCTTCCTTTCACATTTTTTTACTAAGCTCGTGCCCACTACGGCCAGGTGTCTACTCTTGCCTAACTCACACTTCCTGCATTATTATGTGCATTCCGTGGTGAAATCTCACAACGCTTGCGTAGTGTCGCAAGTAGCCGGTAAAGATTTTTCCTTTCAAATATTAAATAGTTTTAAGCAAGCTAAGGAAATCTAAACATTATTAGTTACTTCCAGAGATGTCTTGGGCATTTCCTTTCTGTATTCGTCATCTTTGAACTAGGATATTGCAAGACTGTACAGAAGAAGGGAAAAGCGCAGACATTGCGCCTCACCTTACTGTCGAAGTGTGAGTGAGAACCAGTGAAGACAGGCCCCAACCTTCGCTTTTCATCCTGTTCCCTCACACTTAAGAGCTAAGGGACGACAGGACAAGCTTTCGGTAATAGATTTTCGTTTTTTGTGTGTCTTTTATGTCCATGGCTGTAAATAATCAGGCTGCATTCATACAGTTTCAGGAAAGAAGTGAAAATTGAATGCGTGGCCTCGGAGTAAGATGTCACGCAGCCATGAAAAAGAGGTGCACAATGGCTTGCCGCAACCCGAGAACCTCTCCTCCACATTCCTCGGATCCCGCTGCTCTTTTGTCACCAGAGCCTCCCTCCACCAATCAGAGTCCTTCCCCGTGGTTGACGTCACACACCAACATGGAGGACGTCCTTCTCCAGTCTCCCAGGGCACCAGGTCATACGCTCTGGAGACATTTTCACATTATAAATTAACACGGTGGCATATAATGGTGCGCGGTGGATGCTCCACATATCTGCGCTGCGTTTTGCTCTTGACTGAGCTGCTGAGGGGGAGGGGACAGAGAGAGGGGGAGGAAAGGGTAGAAAAGGGAGAACGAAGGTATAAGCTGAGAGAAGGAGAGCCTCACCAAATTCAGTTACTCTCATATCCATAAGTACGCTGTAACTAATTAGTGTTATTATGATTAATATCATTACTATTTTATAACTATTGTTCGTATCATATTTTAATAGTAGTAGTAGTAGTAGTAGTAGTAGTAGTAGTAGTAGCAGCAGTAGTAATAGTAGTTGTTGTTGTTATTATTGTTGGTGTTGTTTTTATTATTATTGTTATATATTGAGAGAATAAAAGAATATATGACCTCAACTTAATAAGAGAATCATTCAGGTGATGTACTTACTCATGCACATTTTTGTATTCCTACTTGGTTATTGATGGAATATTTGCATTAACTACAGTTCCTCTTACCTTGAAATTTCTTTTTCAGGTCTTGGAAGGTCACGTCTCTTATTACCAGGAGGGTAAGTGTTGTTATATTTTTTTTCTTTCTTTCATTCTTTCTTTCACTAATTCTTTTCTTTTTTTTGTATTTTCGTTAATGATTATTTGATAGATCTACTAATATAAGAAAAAAATAAGCTTCAGAATATGAGTGTAAGAAAAATCATCAAAGATCATTATGATTCAGAAGGAATCGATTGCACAACGGATCCATACATTCAGAAACCTTTTGTTTTTTTTTAATGTATGCAGAAATAAATGCAGAAAAAAAGCAGCCCTGGCGAATAGTAAACACACTCAAACTAAAAAGAAAATTATTCATATAATGATAAAATGAAAGACCATGTTATTAAAGGAGGAACATCTGAATGTTGAAAATGGAGAATGAGTAAAATTGGAGCTATGATGAGAACATGGAGGAGGTAGATGACGAGGAGGAGGAGATGGAGGTGAAGGAGGAAGAAGAGGAGGAGGAGGAGGAGGAGGAGGAGGAGGAGGAGGAGGAGGAGGAGGAGGAAAACACAGATTAAGGCGTGAGTGAGGAGGAAGAGGTGGGTTGGCGGTGCCGGGGCAAGGCGGGATGACTGCTTTCCTCAGCCACTTGGCATGAACAATCCTCGGAACAAATACCACGGTCAAAGGGGCGTCGGAGTCGTCCCAGCGGGCACCGAGGGACCATCTCTGGGACAATGATTTACTAATGCCCTTATAAATGGTAAGCTAACGAAGCCACGAGGATAAGCTTACCTGTGATAATGGGTTCCACTGATTGACACCTGACCCGTGCGAAGGGGACAACCACACCGGATGAATATTCACCATGATTTCCTTACTTGTGCTGAAGTCATCGTGTTTATGGGGTCCTAAATGCTCTCAGGGATGTGTAGCAACTGTTTCCGCCGGTGCATGTATTCGTGTCATTTTCTGGACTAGGAAAAGAAGGAAAAATCAAGGTAACATTTCAGTCTGAGTGTAGCAAAGTATCAAGGTATCTCTGTCGTGGAGTCAAACAGAAACTTTTGTGTCCGGCATGAGTGTCACTTGACGCTCCACAAATTCCAACAACGATTTAAGGGATTTAAGAGGATTTGTGTCACGGGCGAGGCTCTTCCTTCCATTGTTTCCACCGCAAAATATTATTAGAGGGGGCTCGCCACTTTCACTCGGCCTCGTCCTTCTAATGCTTGTGGTCCGTCCTTTTTGATTAGGAATATGGTGATGTTGTTGACTGACCTGCCTCGGAATTTCTTTAGAAGAAATTCAAAGAATAGCCAGAGTGATGTTGCGGGAAGCTGGTTACTTTGTATATATATATATATATATATATATATATATATATATATATATATATATATATATATATATATATATATATATATATATATATATATATATATATATATATATATGCCCATTTCATGAAATGGGCAAACCCAATTATATATGAATATATATAACCATTTCATGAAATGGCCTCTCCATTGCACATTTCATGAATTGGGTTATTATTAGGTTAGGTTAGGTTAGGTTAGGTTAGGTTAGGATAGGTTAGGTTAGGTTAGGTTAGGTTAGGTTCATTTCATGAATATTTCATGAAATAATATATATAACATATATATATATATATATATATATATATATATATATATATATATATATATATATATATATATATATATATATATATATATATATATATATATATATATATATATATATATATATATATATATATATATATATATATATATATATATATATATATATATATATATATATATATATATATATATATATATATATATATATATATATATATATATATATATATATATATATATATATATATATATATATATATATATATATATATATATATATATATATATATATATATATATATATATATATATATATATATATATATATATATATATATATATATATATATATATATATATATATATATATATATATATATATATATATATATATATATATATATATATATATATATATATATATATATATATATATATATATATATGTATGATTGATGTTACGATCTCTACATTGACTTAAGATAATCTCTCTCTCTCTCTCTCTCTCTCTCTCTCTCTCTCTCTCTCTCTCTCTCTCTCTCTCTCTCTCTTTCAGGAACGTGAAAACACTCATGAAGCCCTACATATTTGTTTTCCCAAGGAGAGGACGCCGGAAAGACTGACATGTGGGAGTTGTCGTCCTTTCGTCTGTTTGTCTTTACTGTATCAAGCTTCCCTTCTTTCCCTCAACCTCCTTCCCACCTTTGCTTTCCACCTCCTCCCCTCTCCTCCCTAGATCATAGAGGGCTGCTATTATCGAGAGAGGGGCCGCACACAGCCTCCCTCCACACCAGGCGTTAATCTCCCCCCGCAGTTGTGAAAACATGGGGGATTAGCAGGGATTAGCGACGGCGGGATGGTCTCTGCGCTGCCTGGACACGGACGCCCCAGTCTCACCGCATGTGGTCAGATGCGTCACTTAGTTTTTCTTGCGGCACGGATGGGATGTCTTAGCTGTCTCGGTAATGTTTGTCCCAACAGTTTCTCTTGTGACAGATAGTCATATTTAGTTATAGTGACAACATAGGTGATTAGAAAATATAATGATAACAATAGTAATTTCTTTTCATCTTTTGACAAAAACACTGGCATTGTAAGGAAAACATTGGTAGCATACTAAAATTATTCCAATATTAGCTATATTAGTTAAGATACAGATTGGGGAGATCAAAAAGTGATAACAATAATACTGCGTATACACAGTGGGGATACAAATTATAAAACTTCAAGACCATCATCAGTTTTGAAATTGCCAAAACGTCATCCTGCACTTTAAATAATGTTTGCCTTTTCCACAATTAGGAGTCATGACATGTAAAGGAAGCAATGATAGTACAGTATATCTAATGGAGGAGATCGTGGCTGCGGTAGGTCGTTTGAAAGGACGAGGTTCAGTCGGACTCTGAATCCTAACTTTTCCACGTCGTCGGATGTGTAAAGAAGCGACTCTGGACGACGGCATCTATCACGCAGCCATGTTACAGGCATTCATTTTTATCCTCAGTTTTAGCAATAGTTCAAATTGTCTGAATTCAGCGGTGTGATGTAAGAGTCATACCTTAGCTTTGGTGGACGTGTTTTGGATCTGGAGAGTCTTGAAAGCATCGTCCTTCGTCGTAGCAGACAAAGTGAGAGAAAGCCAGTCAATCGCCCGCCGCTGCCTGCCTTCGCTCCTCCCTACCTCGCCTCTGTTTACATATTCATCGACTGTTAGATTTTCAGCCCTGACGGCTCGTTGGTTTAGCTCTGTCAGTGCTCGGGGTTTCTATTCTTGTCTTTAGGGGTCGGTCACTCCAGGCGAGATCGATGAGCGGGAGATTATGTTCCTGGAGAGGCAGCGACAGAGGGCAGTGGCTGTTCAGGATTGTAATATTTACATATTTCAGGTTTGCTTCGGTGGTGGGCTACACCCCGCCCCCACCCAGCCGGAGATTAACCCTTGCTTTATTTTATCATAACTCAGTGTCTGTTTTGAATATAACTACATCAATATTTATTAGGCAATAGATGATACGCTACACGGCATACTAACGCTCGCAGCTGGTAATTCATCTCTTTGGTCCCACTCTCTGGTACACGCTCCGCCTCTCGCCAGGTTGCGGCACAGCTGGATCGACAGGTTTGGGGGATGTGGCGAGGATTAGCATTAAGTAGTATTACTGGGGGAACAAAATTATCTTTATCATCGCAGACACTTTTTTTCAGGAAGATATATTTTTTCGTGGAGAGATGGAAGTTCGCACGATTTTGAAAACTGTACTTTATATTTAATGATTCAGATTATTTGGTGCTGAATTAGTGTGTGTGTGTGTGTGTGTGTGTGTGTGTGTGTGTGTGTGTGTGTGTGTGTGTGTGTGTGTGTGTGTATATAATGAAGTCACCAAAGAGATCAAGACAGCGATGCTCACTGGAGCTACATAGCTCCGTTTTGGCCACGTGTCCACAGATATGTTATTATACCCAGAATTGGCAGAAATCCTCCCATCGCAGGTCCACAGCCGAACCTTAATTCACAAGATTCCTTTGAGAGGGGCTCGCATATCACTTTACGTAAGGGTACGAACACATTTGTCAGCGCAGACTCGTATGAGAACGAGACGGAATACTTCCCTCGCTCAGCGGAATATTTTCCATCGGTGCCGAACACATCGCAGTGGGAAATGACGCGGACAATATGGAACTTCTTCCCACTTTTGACGTTTCATTTCCCAATGTTGCTGAACGCTGGAGCATGAGGAGATGGGTGGAAGAGCCTCTCTCCGCGCACCCAACCACCGCATCGTACTGCGTCGCCTGTGGATGTGTGAGACACGGTGCTCCAATCTCAGTCACTTATCAACACTGTGTACAAGGAACGCCAGGTCATGAAGGCTTGATATGCCAGACAAATGAATACTGGAGGAATAAAGGAAACTGGCATCGAGGTGTCCCTGAGGGCGGAAGGGATCAGGGAGGCGGACCCGAGGCGAAGCTCGTGAATAACATTATCGAAAGTGTCACACTCTTGATATGAAATGTGGCGGAAGTTATTCGCTGAATCTGCCGCGAGGACAGGGCGCTCACACCCGTCCGATTATATCATGATTTGTTGGGAGTCGCCGAGAATGGAGCACAGGGGGTCGCTTTACTGAAGTTCATGTACGAGAAGGGGGAACTTTATGGTTTTGGAAGGGGAGGGAAGGGGCCAGGGGAGAGAGAAAGAGAGAGAGAGAGAGAGAGAGAGAGAGAGAGAGAGAGTTGAGGGGGGGAACGTTTTGAGGCGGAGAGTGAGCAGGGAAGGGTGGTGTAATGGAAGAAGAGCAAGGGAGGGCGGTGAGAAGCGAGGCAGTGGTCAGGGGAGGGATGGCGCCACTGGACTGTTTGGAAGTGTAACTGAGCGAACACACAAACATAAAGGCCAATGCTTTTTATAGTAAATGATTTTTAAGCGAATTCTTTGGCTAACTGCTCATATATAGTCGGCTTTGAATGTCAGCGTGGCGTTTATAAGGCGCTAAAATGGCTATTATCCCGTGTGTCAGGGTCATACCGCCGCCCTCTTTCTCCCTCCATACCATTCGGTGCTGAAGGATCTCTGGCGGAAAGCATGGACTACCAGGGTGTCAACAGACAGTCGAAGAGCGCTACCATCCCTCATCCTGGACACAGAGGGAAGAAGTACTCAAGGTGGATGTCTGCAGCTCAAGTTGATGGTTAAGAATGAATGACTTGACGAAGACTGATGCCTTAGCTGTGAGATAAAAGCTTGAGTGCCCTGATTTTTTCGCCTCATGCCGGCAAGATTTGTTAGTTTAGTTTGTTCCTGCATTTTTTCCTTTGAGCATGAAAACACATTCGCTCTTTATTTGTAAAGTACCGAGCTTCAGTAATAACGGTGTCGTTTAATTTGGCGTGACTAGCGTGACATAAAGGTGTTCTATTTATCATACATAGAAAAGACAATACGAAATTAAAACACAGCAACTTTGCTACTGTCAGTCATTTAATGTCTCCCGAAATATTCATAGATTACATCAGATTTATCAGTTATTTAGCCTGTCTATTAGTACTTTGAATATACATAACACTGTCATATAAAAAAAAAAACTATCATTGATGGTAATGACTGATGAAAATATTTATTCACCATTACATAACATTTCACTTTAATTTTATTCCTCCTATTTTTCTTGCCATCCAGTGCTGCATGGTCTGCCTGTACCAAAAGGGTCAAAGGGCAGTTTGGCCCCTCCTCCCGACCGCCCCTTGGCTACACTGATCAAGCTGTTAATTCCCCTGCTGGGAGGCACCACATCCGACAATGGCTCCATTTGCTACGATACTCAGGACTAAATTCGACTCCCCGCAGAATGGAGTGGCGGTGGGTGTCGAGTGTCACCCGTTGAGGAAAGGGGGCCACCAGCGGCTATTACTACGGCTTGATCTATGCAGGACTAGCCCCCAATATCTTGCTGTACTTCATGGATACTAGGAAAGATAAAACATAGAGAAGTCTTAACATTTATACCAGTTATATTTTTTAGCTAAACCTGCAACGATCTTAAGGGAAATTTTAACGAGGAAAACACAAATCGGCAACGCCAAGTTTCCAATATGGCGAGGGGAAGAGCGGGGCTGCTCGGCCTGGTGGTCCCCAGCTAATTCGGCCATTGTCAACCATCGGAGGGTGAATGAATGATATACTGGGGCCATTATGCTTACACTAACACTTCGCTTTCAGCCTCGCCCCGCTCCGTCGCTGGGGCCGCCGCCTCCATCCATCACTGCGAAATTAGACACTGAATTGACTATCATTTCGCGCCATTTTCCAACGAACCAGCTTTCAGCCAGGACGTAATATTGACGAACGGCTGCCCACCTTTTCCATTTTTTTTCTATAAATCCGTGAAGGTTGCTCATAACAGGACGCGCTCGGACCGAGAACGTGGAACTGCAAAAACATGAATCAGTAGCGAAAGCTGTGAAGGAGCAGCAGGAGGAGTTGAAAAAGGTGAGCAGTGAAAGCTTCCCACGCCAGGCAGCCAATGGAATGACTTAGAGTGACGCCACCAGCTAATCGAAATCAAATTCAAGCAAGTGAGCCGAGACAGCGGCACGTGGCCTCTTTATGAATGACCGGTGATCGTATCTGGCAGGGGCGTCCTCTGCCTTGGACGGCAACATACTGCGCCCGGAGTTAAAACTTCCCTCAAGAGTCAAAGAACATTCCATATTTTGACTGGAGAGAGAGAGAGAGAGAGAGAGAGAGAGAGAGAGAGACATAATGAGGTGAATACTTAAGAGTAAGAAACTAGTGCAAGTAAGATAAGACAAGCAAGTGACACGCAGGCCTCACATTCCTGACATTCACTGTTCTGTAATGCCCACCAAACAAGGCTTACCTCATTGTCACACGGTGCATATTTGAGTGCGTTATTTAATGAAGTTGAGAGAGAGAGAGAGAGAGAGAGAGAGAGAGAGAGAGAGAGAGAGAGAGAGAGAGAGAGAGAGGAAGAAGGGGAGAGAGAGGTGCAGGTGATGGCTCCAAGCGCTGCATAACACTTAATGTCTCGTCTTATCCCACCGTCTCATCACCTGTCGCGGGGACGTGTTATTTCCTCTGCCAGCCGCCCCTCCTCTCGCAGCAGGGCGTTGGGAGAGCCTCGGGGCGCCCTGCCGCTGTCTGTCAGTCCCTCATGGCGTTTGGCCTTGACAGATACCAGAGAGAGAGAGAGAGAGAGAGAGAGAGAGAGACGTCTTTTTAAATTAGCTTAGACTTCCGTTGGTCACTTAACGCATTCAGTCTTTCTTCAGAAATCCCTCCACTACGTTCCTCCCTCCTTCCCTCCACAGCCACTCTAATATTGCCATCCTCAAAAAATAAGTAAATAAATAAAGACTTGAATTAAGTTAATGATTCCTCTTCCTTGCATTCACATATCTAATTTTCTCAAACACACACACACACACACACACACACACACACACACACACACACACACACACACACACACACACACACACACACTTTGCTAATGACACGTCCGCGCTCCACGCCATCACTCCTGCTCTCAAACACACTCCGCCAACAGCCGCGACTCCTCGACAACCTCGGGGCCCCACGCTAACAGTCCCCAGCTCGGCACCAACGCACGCCTCACTTTATCCTAATATCCCAGCATTTGCACCCTTGCTCTCCCTCCCTGCCGGCTGAGAGGGGAGGAGGAGGTGAGAGCGGGAAAGTGCGGAGTGGTGGGGAGCTGAAACCCGGGGCTTATGGGTGCATTTGAATAAAGCAGTGGGGCGAACAAACTCCTGGATCCCTCAGACGTGCCCCGCCGCTTATTGTGGGATATTGGGTCTTTATTTGCATACATTATGGGTAGCGCTAGCCAATCCCAGAGGCTCAGGGCGCGCTGATCCCTCCCTCCCCTGCCTGCCTGTCTCCCCTCGCCACCGTTGTCTTGACGTTTGTCTTGTGTTGGTGTGGGTGTGGATGTGGGTGTGGGTGTTGTGGGTGGGATGGATATTTATATGTTCATTGGTGTATGTGTAGGTCAGTGGTATAAATAAGTCCATTGTTTAAACAGATAAACACACACACACACACACACACACACACACACACACACACACACACACACACACACACACACACACACACACACACACACACAAGAGAGAGAGAGAGAGAGAGAGAGAGAGAGAGAGAGAGAGAGAGAGAGAGAGAGAGAGAGAGAGAGAGAGAGCTTGGGGATGGGAAGACATATGGCGATGGGGGAGATGCTCAGAAAGATAGTATGGGTAGGTATTGAACAATTTCAAAACGTATAAATAGGAACTTGAGACTGGTGACGGTGCATGGGGCGGCTGACTATGCATTTCACGGAACACTCGTGGAGGTATACAGAGGAAATGCTAACATGATCAGCTCTTATTTGCACCAAAGGCACGTGTGCGAGAATACTGAATGAAGAGAACATAAATTCAAACTTGATTATTATTTCTGACATCCTGATCATTTACTTGGCGGAGTCATCAGAGGAAAAAAAAATATATAGAGAAAACTTTCACCTCGGAACGGAACACTAAAGGAAAACTATTCTTGATTAAAAGGAAATAGCGCAGTAACTGCTAAGAAATTCTTTTTATCAATTTTAAAAGAAATATATTTACCAGACTAGGAAACTAGAGAACAGCTATAAGGATCTTGTTTCATTCAATAACAATTATGACAAGCCCAAGCAGGATTATCGCCCCGTACTTAGCTTGAACCACTTAGACCCTCCCCCCCCTTTACTCGACCGGCCGAAAACCTTGATCCAACCGAGGGGAGGCACACACACACACACACACACACACACACACACACACACACACACACACACACACACACACACACACACACCTGCTCTTCCGCGTCAGTAATTGCTGAGTGTTTGTGTATCGAGTGCAGATGAGAAGCAGCTGGTTCACTCTGCAGTAATTGTTTAGAGTTTGGTGTGCAGTGTGCGGGTGTGAATGGTGTGGTGAGGAATGCACAAGGCCACTTCGAGGCTTTTATAAGTAGAGTTTCCTGTTTCCTGCTGCATTGCCTGGGAAACGAGATTTTTTTTTTCGTAACCTTCTTATACTAAATAAAACTTTGTCAAACTTTTCCTAGCTCATACTTTTTCTATTTGTGGAATATTTATGGTAAAAATTGTATTAAAACCATTTCTAGTTATGACTTCACAACATATTTTGTCCGTCTTTCGAATCGTCTCTCAAGCAATGGGAACGTTAATGGCGGGAGTGGGAAGGGAAGCAACCTTATCTGTAAGATACACAAGGTGTGGCAGTAGCAGTAGCAGCAGCAGCAGCAGCCTTGCACAGCCCTACATGAAGCCATATATCAAAACAGACTTATTACTCATAAATCACAGTGCATAGCGAAGTAAACCTAGCATCAGGAAGCCAGTAAATGATCGCCCTTAGACCCTCGAGGCTCAACTGTGATGCTGAAAACACGCGTAGCTCCCTCTCACTTGATTTATCACAAGGTAAGGCCGAGGTGCAACAGGGTTGGCTGTGCGAGCAGCGAGCAGCAGAGGCCAGCGGGTGTTGACAGACAGCCACCCGTCTCTTTCTCGAGCTGCCACGCGGCGTCTTGATAAACAGCTTACTTCCACCACCTGTCGTCTCGCGCTGGGGTTGCAGGAGGAGCAGCCAGCGTGAGCAGGAGTGGCGGTGTTTTGTGTTGCAGCTGCCTAGTGTGAGCTGTCTTCCTGCAACACCATCTGTGTGATCCTTACTGTCGCTGCCGCCACCGCCACCGCCACCATCACCACGTGCCACTTTAGACGCCCCTCCCATTATTACCATTATCACTTACATCACCACTACGAATAATACCGGTACCTGCTTTTGTTGCGACGACGATGTTACTGCTACTACTATTACAACAACAACAACAACTTTTACAGCAACAACAACTACTACTACTGCTACCATTACCATCACCATCACAAATATCATATTCACCTCATCATCACCACACCACCTGCCTGTCACCACCATCATCATCATTACCACCACCACCACTACCTACCTCCTCTCTCCCCTTCTCTCGTCCCTCCGTTCCTCTTCCTCCCTCTGCCCGCCAGGCCTTGTGCTATCTCGCTATCTTGATGTAATCACTAACGAGCTTATCTAATGACTAAACGGCAGAAGTGTCCCCGGAATGCTTACTTCCTGGCTGGGACTTGGTGGTGTTGGTGGTGTTGATGATGATGGTGGTGGTGGTGGTGGTGTTGGTGGTAAGAGTTACTGCATTAAAAGTTGAATCAGTGGTTGTAACTTGTGGTGGTGATGATGGTGCTGGCTTTTTCTTATCTTACAAATATAAGTTTTTGATCGAGTATTATTTTTCTATAAGACATTATTTTATACAAAACTGAATACATGGTTTGTTACATTACTTGTGTTTTTTTGTTGATAAACTACTGATACTACTAATTATAACTACCACTACTACTACTGCTACTACTACTACTACTACTACTACTACTACTACTACTTCTACTTCTACTACTACTACTACTACTACTACTACTACTACTACTACTACTACTGCTGCTACTGCTGCTGCTGCTGCTGCTGCTGCTGCTGCTGCTGCTGCTGCTGCTGCTGCTGCTGCTGCTACTACTACTACTACTACTACTACTACTACTACTACTACTACTACTACTACTACTACTACTACTACTACTGACAATAATGAAAGTAATAGTAATAATAATAATGATAATAATAATACTGGTTCTACTGTTGTTATTGCTACTACTAGTAGAGATTACCTCATTGAAAATTTAGTTAGTATCTATTGGACTCATTTTTCGTTACCTTGTATCTTGTCGTACACGTAAAGAAACCAACTCACACCGGAACAAGCTTTTGATACTTAAGGATGAGAAATAGTGAACGTCGACGAACAATGACCGACACACACACATGAACGATTAATCATTTAGTTTCACGTAAGTGCGGACAAGTGTTACCGGCATAATAAATCATAAGTGGAGTGGAAATAGCCTCGTTATTCATATCGACAACCATTATATTAGTCTCACGCATAACAAGGCGACTTATTGTAATGTTTAAGTGAATACTGTATACACATACAAGTGGGTAGAGAGATAAAAAAAATCGGAGAAAAAATTAGCATAGTGGACAAAGAGATGAATGAGGGAAAGTTTCAAGGAAGAGTAAACAAAGAAAAGAGGAAGTAAGAATAGGAGAATTAGGTAAAATAAAAGCAATATTATTTAGTACGAAGGTACATCTTTGATGAAAAAAAAAACAAGAAAGAGGATAAAAAAAACTAAAACCGGAAATAAAATGAACAGCAACACCATCAACCATAAAAAATAACAATAATAAGCACCATCACCATCACCACTACTATCAGCCACGTGGAGGGTCTCTACCTGCGAGGATCTGGGGGCAGTGACCATGAAGGGGAGGCGGGCAGCACGTGGAGACAGAGTTATCACTGCGAGGACGACTGGCTGATGACTGACAGTTTGGCTGATGGCAGCGACACCTTCCTTGAGGCGCTTATTGTCTTCCGCTGTGATCTTGAGTAATTGTGTGTGTGCGTGTGTCTGCTCCTCTGTCTGTCCATCCACTCTAGCAAACTATATAAGAGTAATGTTTCCTAGAGTATAATAAGGTTGTTTGTTCGGTGGTTGAAAGCTCGTTACCCACCACTAGAACAATCAGCAGGCGAAGGAAGTGTTCAGGATAACATAACACACTGATGGGCTGTGTTTTGCTATTATTTTGGCTGTTTTTCGTACCATTTCCCCCCCTCCCCCCGGAAGCCGTAAATCCTACTTTATAAAACCTACCAGTACACGTGTTTTATCATGTGTGTGTGTGTGTGTGTGTGTGTGTGTGTGTGTGTGTGTGTGTGTGTGTGTGTGTGTGTGTGTGTGTGATCTCCGGTCAGATACGTCATCATCACCTCCTTTCTTCCTCCCTTCCACACACACACACACACACACACACACACACACCTGTTGATGCAGAGGTGATAAGGGAGCGTGTGGATGGCGGGAGAGGGGGAGGGAGAGAGAGAGAGAGAGAGAGAGAGAGAGAGAGAGACGTGGGTGAGTGTGGGAGAGTAAGTGCCAGGTGTGAGTGAAGTGTACGAAAGTATAAGGGAAGTTGTGTGTGTGTGTGTGTGTGTGTGTGTGTGTGTGTGTGTGTGTGTGTGTGTGTGTGTGTGTGTGTGTGTGTGTGTGTGTGTGTCTCAATAAAAGATTTAGCTATCCATATAGTCCCACATATCATAGCCAACCATTACTACTACCATCACCATCATCACTCACTCATCACTATACCACCGCCACCACCGTCATCACCACTCTTCCAACATTACACACACGCACACACCACCAAAATCACAATAATACTTGGACAACCACCCTTAATCCTAACCATCAACCAATTGTTTGCACAAAACACCATCACTGCCACCACCACCAGTACAATAGCACTAAAAAACAGGTGTGAGCAGTTAACGTCCTCGACTTTGCCCTTCCTTCTGCCTCAAGCACCCCCATGAAGTATTGCCTTAAGGGGGGGAGGGAAGGCAGAGGGAGGAAGGGAGGGTGATTGCAAGGAACACATTCAGGGGGAAGAGTGAGCGGTAAGCGATGCCTCTCACTCCACACATTACCAGCCTGCCCCTCTCGACGATGCATCCTGGAGTTCAGTTTACGCTTGAGAGAGAGAGAGAGAGAGAGAGAGAGAGAGAGAGAGAGAGAGATTCCTAACCTCTTTAATCTATCATTAAATCTGTTTTTATATAGCAAAATTGTGTTTAGTCGTATTCTCACTGATATTTTTTATTGATAACGTATATTTATTGTCAACAAACACTAGAATCATGAAAAATAACGTAAGAAATCTAAGAGATAAAACGAAAAGAGAGAGAGAGAGAGAGAGAGAGAGAGAGAGAGAGAGAGAGAGAGAGAGATAGTAAATCATGCCTCGGGTCTCAATACGTTTTCTGTCACTGGAGTTACAGTCATGCCAGGGGAGACGATGCTGTCATCTAGCCCTCACTGAACTTGACTCATATTTTCCCACTTGATTGTTTTACTTTTAGATTTTTTTTTATTTTTCGTCATTTTCTCTTCTGTTTTACTTTAGTGTTATTTTTTCACATCTTTCTACTTCCTTTATTTCTTTCTGTATTTTCTATATTTTTTTCTTATGTTTGTTGATTTTTCTTTTCATTTGAAAGACTAACTTTTCTCTTATCTTTCTATTTCCTTGATTTTCATTTACTTCTTTGATATTTTTTTGCATATCCTACTTCCTTTCTTTTCTTTACATTTTGTTTATGTTATCTGTTAACCTTTGAAGAAAACATGTAGACAAATTTCACCTACTTTCCCCATACGTAGTTTGTCAATTTTTAATATAAGCTGAAACAATGAATTATTATGTCCCTATTATTTACCACGTACGTATGATATGAAGTATTTTCTATCTAACGTAAGTCAGTAAATTACTTTAACGAATGGAATATTGATTCTCATGCGAGTAATTATAGTCATCAAAGGTATGTAATTATGATACGAGATCAGCGTTTCCTGTTCCTTATCACCTGCAATTAAAAGTAAAACTTATACTTACTCGTGTATTACCCTTCATTAAGAAAATATATGCACGCGAGGAAAGATAAATCTACCATTCAATACATAGTGCATCTGTAATTTCTGTGATATTATGTTGCACCTTATTTTCTTATCGAATGTTTTTATATTAGCTTCATTTCAGAGTTGATAATTCTTATAAAAGTACAACTCATGGTGTGTCACGATTTCATTAAGATAATCATAATGATAATGATAATAATAATAATAATGTGGATAATAATAATAATAATAATAATAATAATAATAATAATAATAATAATAATAATAATAATAATAATAATAATAATGATAATAATAATAATAATAATAATAATAATAATAATAATAATAATAATAATAATAATAATAATAATAGTAATAATAATAAAGATAATGGTAATGATATAACTGATGATAATAACAATAATAATAACAATGATAATAATATTAACGGTAATAGAATAATGATAGTAATGATCATAATAATAGTAATAATAACAATAAAAATAATAGTAATAATAATAATAATAATAATAATAATAATAATAATAATAATAATAATAATAATGGTAATAATAGTAATAGTAATAATGATAATAATAATAATAATAATAATAATGATAATAGTAATAATAATAATAATAATAATGATAAAAAAAAGAAGAAGAAGAAGAAGAAGAAGAAGAAGAAGAGAGGAAGAAGAAGAAGGAAATAAAAAGAAAACAAAAAGAGAAAAGAAGGAAGAAGTAAGAAAAACATCATTTTCTATCAGAAAAATAAAGAAATCCAGAACAATCACCAAGAAGAAAAAAAAAATAAATAAATAATATATATATATATATATATATATATATATATATATATATATATATATATATATATATATATATATATATATATATATATATATATATATAATGTCTCTTCTTTTACTTCCTTATTTCACTGTATATTTCATCGAATATTAAGACGAATCACTTTCATAACTTTCTCATACGACCCTCGAGTCGTCAGGGTGAAGAGATGCCAATGAGCACTGACTAGCGTGTCAGGAGCTTTGGAGGGCCGCCCCGGGGATGGCTGGTGCGGTGACGTTATCTGTGGCTCACCATCAGAAGGGCGAGGCGCGGGCCACGACAGCCAGCGTGAGGGAGCGGGAGGAATCTGCTCAATCCCTTAGTTAGTTAATGACGATGATTATTATTGGAACTGTCCTGGAGGTGTGGAGGAGTTAGGATTCTTATTTATTGGTTTTCGTTATCTTTCTTATTATTATTATTAGTGGTGTTGGTGGTGGTGGTAATTATGGTAGTGATATTGACAGTGGTGATGTGAATGTTATCAAGAGGAGTAATAGTAATAAAAACAGCAGGAGAGTTAGTTGTGTTAGTAGTAGTACTAGTAGTAGTACTACTACTACTACTACTAGTAGTAGTAGTAGTAGTAGTAGTAGTAGTAGTAGTAGTAGTAGTAGTAGTAGTAGTAGCAGCAGCAGCAGCAGCAGCAGCAGCAGCAACAGAAGTGACGAAAACACACACACACACACACACACACACACACACACACACACACACACACATAGAGCGGGAGGAGGAGAAAGGAGGAGGTAGGAGTAGTGAGTGGGAGGGAACATATTCAGTTGCAGGACAAGACAATAATGCTGGCAGGGACACGAGCCCTCCCATGGCAGCTAGCGCACGAACACGTCAAATGAAAACAACTGACGAGAGGATTTGCGAGGAAGGGGAGGAAGCGAGCGTCCATATACGTAGATTAATAGACAATGTTTTTGGACGGAGCCGTGATCCCTACCCGACGATATGCTTAATCGGGCTTGTTTTTAAAAGCTTGATAATATCTCTATAAACATAGTTGATAGAAACGGATCACGGACGCGAATGTGTAAAGAAGGAGTCTAGCGTGAAAGTGTAACGCGTCGTGTTTGATTCTATTTTGTGATGTGTTTCCGGTGTATTTATTTTTGTAATTTTTTGTACATACCTACCAATGCAGTCCCGGGAATGAACGAGAGCATAACCCTTGAAAAATTTAACGAAAAGTCTCTAATGCGGATGGGCGGCGTGTGGTGCTGTGTGTGTGTGTGTGTGTGTGTGTGTGTGTAAAGGTGAAAAGAGGATCAGTTGTTCTAATTACCAAAGGATATTGAAAGTGAAATCAAATGTAGGTCTCTCTCTCTCTCTCTCTCTCTCTCTCTCTCTCTCTCTCTCTCTCTCTCTCTCTCTCTCTCTCTCTCTCTCTCACTGAAATTCCTGCACATTTCCTAAACGTATAACTTGCCTATTTGTTTAATAATGAAGAATGTTATTTCCTTCTTTTATTTTCTCCATGTACAAACAAACTCATTACGTTGTGGTTCATAATTTTCCCGCGAAATTGTTTTATGTTTTCCTGTGTATGCATGAAGTCATTTTAGAGACACCAGTTATTTCTTCTAGTGCTCTTTACGAATATCCTCAGAAAATCTCCAACATTCTTTTCTTCTTCTTCTTCGCTTCCTCTTCTCACCCTACCTCCTAACTCCTCACCACACACGTCCCCTCCTCTCCACTCGTCTCTCCTCTCAATTCTTCACACCTCCCCTCCACTCTATCTCTCTAATTCACATTATTTGTTGGCTCACTTTTCGCCCTCCCTCCTTCCTGCTGATAAGAACCACTTGAATGTTTTCCTCGACCTTCCACCCTGATCGTGAGTCTCGCCTCTTAGTCTGATCTTTTCTTCTTTTCCGGAGCTCAGGGAGTGAAAGGTGATCGTGTCATTGCATTGTGTGTGTGTGTGTGTGTGTGTGTGTGTGTGTGTGTGTGTGTGTGTGTGTGTGTGTGTGTGTGTGTGTTTACTTCTTTGCCTGATGTGAGAGAGAGAGCAAGAGAGAGAGAGAGAGAGAGAGAGAGAGAGAGAGAGAGAGAGAGAGAGAGAGAGAGAGAGAGAGAGAGAGGTATAATTATGAAAGATAAACTGAGTTGTCTGCCTTGTGTGTACGTACCCCTTCCTGTCTGGACTAATGAGAGAGAGAGAGAGAGAGAGAGAGAGAGAGAGAGAGATTAATATGAAATCTCTTATGAAACATGTACGAAGGTCAAGAAGGAATTAATTTATTGACTAATTTTAATCTCACAACAATAGTCACATGACATGCAGTTAAGAAAGTCATAAGAAGAGCATACAGCATCAAATATTTTGGACTTTAAGAGGATGTTTGCGGAGACGCGCGTAGGTACTCACAGGACAGCAAAATTCGGCCAGACTGTATACCTGTCTCCTGCCCATACATACCGTGCATACTTTCCGGGTTCCCAGTCAAGACCTCTTGCTGTGACGTATCACACTCTCTTCTCTCATTAACTCCTCGACGCTCCAGAGCCTCACCGGACCATGTGACACTCCACTTAAAAAGGACACATTCGTATATCGACGTGGTTCACTAATGTAACTGTACCGAACTTACAGACGAGATTAAGAACTGGAAAGGTGAGAAAATAGTGGGAGAAGGAAGAGAAATGCAGTCAACAGAGTCATTCCAGATATCGTAATTGTCATCTTGATTCGCCGTGAAGCTTGACTCGTCGCGATGAATTTCTACTACCGGCGAAAGTGGATGAAAACACAGGTCCGGGGGCTTCCACACGGATGGCTGCGAGCCTCTGTCAGCGCGCGACGAAGACGGATCGGTGACGTGCACGGTGATGAGGACCGGTGCTGCCCTTAACTATTTCCGATTCAGCCGTGATTGTGCCGTAAAGGGCCACGCGGGTACCTGGGGCGCGGCGAGGCTAGGGGAGAGGGCACGGGAGGGAGAACCGCGGCTCACTGTTAGGCTGCTCGGGGGCGGGGAAGAAAAACAGGCCAGGCTAGTGAAGGGAAGGTGTGTGGTGTGTCTGATTAATGGACTCGAGTGTGTAGGATAATGATGATGTTTAGGAGTGTTTGAAAGGGAGATGAGGAAAATGAGACGCCGCGAACATGGTCTGGATCTGTTATTATTGCAGATTTCACATTGTAGTGGTGGTGGGAGTGTGGTAGTAACCGTTACATCAGTTGTCCAAATTGTAGGGTGATATGAGAGGAGAGGAAGAGAGTAATCGAGTACTATATAGGGACTGTCAGTGTTTGTCTTGTTAGGTAAGGTAAGTGTGTTGTAGTGCTTTATTTTGAGCGGGTGCAAAAAGGAAGAAAAGCGTATAGAGGAGAAAATGTTATTGTTCCAGATGAAAGTGTACTATTGAAATTAAATACATAAAAGGATCACTAGGACTGCCTCCGTAATGCGCACACACACACACACACACACACACACACACACACACACACACACACACACACACACACACACACACACACACATGGAGAGGCCGCAGCGTGAGGTGATAAGTGCCCAGCAAGGGTTCTGGGCGATAGCTGGGAAGACGCAGTTATCGCGACGCCACCTCGTTAAGGCGACGCCCTGTCCTCGCCGGTCGCCGTGACCTCTGCCCGCCACCCTACTCTCCTTGTTCCGCCAGGTGACCCTCTGACCCTCCGCCTCCCCGGCCAGCAGGAAGCCGCCCTTCGTATCATGCACAGGTTGAAAATGGTGTAATCGCGTCTGTTAATGTTGATTCCTCGGAGCCTGTTTTCCCTGCGGAGGTGTGTCGTGTCGTGACTGCTGCGGCCAATTAGGAGTAATAAAATTAATAATATTTACACCGGAGACTGCATGGAAAGTGTTGAGCGTTGCCGGAAATTACATCAGGTTTAAAAATACGCGTACCAAGTTAAGTTCTTTTTGAAATTAGTATTGTGTGGCCGCGATGTGGGGTAGGTGCGCGCGGGCTGCTTCCGGTTGACAGTTCAGGTAAAGGCAAAACCTTATTTTATTTTATCATCCTTGCTTCAAGTGTTTCATTCTATATTGCAACTGACGTTAACCACTGTCTTTGTGTAATAGAGTGTCACTCCATGTTATTTTTATGTGAAGACAAAACGGAAAATATATGTGGTTCTGCAAGAGGTGTTGTCGTTGTGGAAAACTTCAGTTTTTGAAGAAAAAAAAGTGTAAACGGAAAGGAAGAAACTCCAGCGATTGCGTGTTTGTTTAAGGTATAATTTGCACAAGAATGCCGCGGTGGAGGGTCACGAAGTGTGGGCACCACTCAACCAGTACATGAACTGAGATGTCTCGGAAGTAAAGAATAACAAAAGCTTTCGTAAATGTGCGTGTAGTTTAGTTTATTCCACTTGATAACCCTTGATAACCCGTCAGTGTCTCTGTTTTCCTGATTTTTTCCCCTTATCTGAACCGCCAACCCTCTCTCTTGCTCTTGGCTGCGGGAAGTGGTGGTGGTGTAGTGGTGGTGGTTCAGCGGGATCAGAATACCAGGATGACTTTTAAAGGATGCATATATCATTACCAGTGTCGCAAGGCCTCTAGTACAGATGTTACGGTGGGAGTGACTACAGTAGGTGCTATACTCGTGATGGAAAATGGATTTGTGATAGTGAATGTGTGTATGAATAATAGTGGTATTATTACAGTGGTGCGGAGGAGGGACAGGATGGGTAGATAAGAGGGCAGGTGATGCTATAGGCGGAAGGAGATGGGGAGATGAAGAGGCTGAAAGGTGTATGAGCGGTGATGTAATGATGATTAATGATTAAGATATATGAAAACAGCAGGAGGTGACGGTGATCGCTATCTTTTTTTCCTATCTTCATATAGACGGCTTTGTTTATCTGTTCCACTCCATATACCAGATAGAAAGATATTAATTTTCGTCAATGTCTATTTGATACTGATACAGAGGTATAGTCAAAAATCAAATAACCTGATATATTCACTTCCACTTTTTTTTATGCGTTCCTTCAGTCTTCAGAATTTTGATAATCCTATGACATAGCTTGAGAAGTAGATAGATTCTTAGCATATCAGAGGACTTGCGATTAAAAATACGGTAATCATATACTGGAAACGAGTGCATGCTCTCTTTTCCTCTCTCTCTCTCTCTCTCTCTCTCTCTCTCTCTCTCTCTCTCTCTCTCTCTGAAGGAGTTTGTATGGTTATGTCACGAGAGAGTCTTTCTCTTCTTATGAAAGACTAACACACGGTCCAGGAGAGGCTACGCTGCCTTCCAACGACTCTGCGCATTAAACAAATTGCCCATTTTGTAGAGCGAACAAGAAAAGCCTGGACTTCCTTTAAGGGAAAACTATGCCTTGAGATTATATACAATTTCTTCAGCGTGGTGTATATTCCAAGTATATATATTTGTGTTATCTTCGAGTACGTCCCACGGCGAAGATTTTGCTCTAAACTGGCGAAAATTACCCTAATCATCTAGCTCTCAATATTCCTCGAGTAGAAAATGAGGTTGAAACTCTTAAATTACGTCGTCGGTGTGTTCCCGGTGTTCAGAGACTGGGGTTGGTGCCTCGACTGTAACATTCTAATGCATGTTGGCGGTTGTAAAGTCGTGGGGTGTTTAGTTAATGCGGTGAAGATAAGTGAAGTGTTTTCCTGTTATGTGCGACCTTAATGTCCGGGAAGAAAATAAGGGAATTATAAATGACGCGTAAATGTGAAGTAAATAACGTAGTGTGTGAGAATTATTATGACGTATCAGCTTTACCTCTTTATGCAGAGAAAAATGTCTTGACTTTGCTCCTTCGTCTGTTTTGCTTGAGGTGATGGTGGTGGTGGTGGTGGTGGTGGTGGTGTTGATGATGGTGGGACAGCAGTGTTAGTGATGGTTGTAGTGGTGCTGATGTGGCTTTACTTGTAGTACTTGTGAAGCTGGTAGTGATGGTTCTTGTAGTTGTTGAGGCAGTGATTTTCCTAATCGTGATGGTGGTAGTGATACAGCTAGAAGTATTCATAGTATATTATAGCAGTTTTAGCAGTTGAACTTGTAGTAAATAAAATTATAGGATGAAGTAGTGATGGTGATGGTGGTGAGTATATTAATAAATCACTTCATATGATTTTACCTGCATCAAAATTTATCTGTCACTACCTTGACTTCCAAAGCTATTCTCTTAACTCCGAATAACAACAGATATGAAAAGACGGTGGTGTCCAGTTTACTTTTTTTCCTTCAAGAAGCCTTTACACCCATCCATTTATCTACACACACACACACACACACACACACACACACACACACACACACACACACACACACACACACACACACACACACACACTCATTATTTTGATTTATTGTTACTACAACTCTTTTTGATGTGCCGACCAACTACAAAAGAACTTGCAACCCAGTTTTGAATCCCGACCCGAACTTTGAAGAACCTTACTAAAGAAAACACACACACACACACACACACACACACACACACAAAAAGCACACAGAAAGAAAAAATTATAAAATAAAAAATATCCCCAAAATTAGTTGTGAAATGAAGCAGAGACCAAGAATCACTTAGACGTTCCTGTTCTGCTTTAATACCTCGGCAGCGTCAGAGTCACGGCGGAAATTACCTGCAGTCTGACGATCCCCCTTCTGTGTGTCTATCTGATCCGGGAGAACCTTTAGCAGTAAATAGCCTTAATGAGTAGTTAGATAGTCAATTTATGCGCACCCACATCGAGATAAGGCTCTGTAATCACACGGCGTGGTAATTTAATAGTTCAGCTGGTGAGCATGGGGCGGTGAGCGGTAATATGAAGGGGAAGCTGTCTAACTACATTGTGTTCCTTGCAAAATGTATCAGATTATTTGCGTCAGGCCGTCCTCCGCTTGTGCGATGGTAAGGCTTCAGAGGACAGGGTAAGAGGGTACTGGAGGGGAGAGAATGAGAGCGATAGGGCAAAGAGACTAAGGGAATGGGATAGAGGGGAAACGACAGGAGTACGCTAGAGGGAAGGAATAGAGTAAAAGAAAGTATAAAAAGAGTACAACAGGATGAGAGACAAAAAGAAAAAAAAAGAGAGACAAGGAAATTTG
Source organism: Portunus trituberculatus (assembly GCF_017591435.1). Lineage (NCBI taxonomy): Eukaryota > Metazoa > Arthropoda > Malacostraca > Decapoda > Portunidae > Portunus > Portunus trituberculatus. The sequence continues at coordinate 19,368,088 of NC_059298.1, read as the reverse complement.
GGTTATTAGTAGGAAAGAAAATATTAAGGTGTGAGAAGATGCATGTTCGCTTCGGCTCGACACAAAAACATAATAATGAATGTGAATTTGCCTTTCTATTAATGGTAATTAAAGTAGTTTGACAGTTAGGGAGAGAGAAAAATTAAGAGAAGAGAATGAGGAATAGTAAGAGCAGGAGGAGGAGACATACACACAAACGTTCTCTCTCTCTCTCTCTCTCTCTCTCTCTCTCTCTCTCTCTCTCTCTCTCTCTCTCACACACTTTATATTCTTTACATCACCTCCTGTGTATATTTTTTTTTTCACATTCTTTTTTTTCACTTCCTTTCTCGTCCCTTATCTTTTCCACTTTCCCTCTCTTTTCATCCTCCGTTACCTTGTGTTAGTTATTCCATCCGTTACACCTCCACCCAACCCTTGCATCACTCCCACCATTACTGCCTTTGGTACCTGTTGTTCTTATCTGTATTTTTTTTCCTCTTGTTCATTCTTCTTTCTTTTCCTCCATTTCCTTATATCATTCTCTTTCACCTCGTTTACTATCTCCCATCCATTAGCTCACCACTTCCTCCGTTTTGTCCAGTCATGATCGTACTTCCTCCTCTTCCTCCTCCTCCTCCTCCTCCTCCTCCTCCTCCTCCTCCTTCCCTATTCTTAGTTCTATCACTTTCCTTCCCTTCGTCATCGTCTCACCGAGCAGTATAAAAGTAAACGTTCATTGCTTAAGAAAACATGGAGTAATTTGGGTACAAGAAAGCATTTACGTGACTTCTCATACCATAAATCGTGTCTCAGCTCAGTAATGAACCTCTCTCTCTCTCTCTCTCTCTCTCTCTCTCTCTCTCTCTCTCTCTCTCTCTCTCTCTCTCTCTCTCTCTCTCTCTCTCTGTGTGTGTGTGTGTGTGTGTGTGTGTGTGTGTGTGTGTGTGTGTGTGTGTGTGTGTGTGTGTGTGTGTGTGTGTGTGTGTGTGTGTGTGTGTGTGTGTGTGTGTGTGTGTGTGTGTGTGGTGTGTGTGTGTGTGTGTGTGTGTGTGTGTGTGTGTGTGTGTGTGTGTGTGTGTGTGTGTGTGTGTGTGTGTGTGTGTGTGTGTGTGTGTGTGTGTGTGTACTGTTGAACAAACACTCTCTCTCTCTCTCTCTCTCTCTCTCTCTCTCTCTCTCTCTCTCTCTCTCTCTCTCTCTCTCTCTCTCTCTCTCTCTCTCTCTCTGTGTGTGTGTGTGTGTGTGTGTGTGTGTGTGTGTGTGTGTGTGTGTGTGTGTGTGTGTGTGTGTGTGTGTGTGTACTGCTGTGCAAACACTCTCTCTCTCTCTCTCTCTCTCTCTCTCTCTCTCTCTTCTCTCTCGTAAGTATTCGCCTAATCGTTTCACATCAGGTAGTTTGATTTGTATTTACTGCCTTAATGTGTCACGACTCCCGGTTCGGAACACCTGCCTGCCGGGGGTGCAGCTTCCGTCTGGAGTACCTCAGGGTTCCCAGAAGGGAACGCGAGGGAAAAGGTATTAATGTATCTATGTTTTTTTTTTCTATTTTGTCTCTTTCCGTCTTACATTGTACTTCATCGTAGGTTCAAATTAGCGACAATATTGTGTGGTGAGGGCTGTGATAGTTGTGCTATTTGGTTGCGTTTCCACATCCTCCTCGTGTGTGTGTGTGTGTGTGTGTGTGTGTGTGTGTGTGTGTGTGTGTGTGTCTGCACTTATCTTTATGTGTCGCCTTGCCCCCTTAGTTCCAACGTCTCTCTCTCTCTCTCTCTCTCTCTCTCTCTCTCTCTCTCTCTCTCTCTCTCTCTCTCTCTCTCTCTCTCTCTCACACACACACACACACACACACACACACACAATAATGTAGTGGTTAGCACGCTCGACTCACAATCGAAAGGGTCCGGGTTCGAGTCTCGGAAAGCGGCGAGGCAAATGAGCAAGCCTCTTAATGTGTAGCCCATGTTCACCCAGCAGTAAATAGTTACGGGATGTAACTCGAAGGGTTGTGGCCTCGCTTTCCCGATGTGTGGAGTGTGTTGTGGTCTCAGTCCTACCCGAAGATCGGTCTATGAGCTCTGAGCTCGCTCCGTAATGGGAAAGACTGGCTGGGTGACCAGCAGACGACCGTGGTGAATTACACACACACACACACACACACACACACACACACACACACACACACACACACACACATCCACCCACACACCCACCCACACACACTCACCCTCACTAAAGACAAGTGTCCACATTCATCTCTCTGTTTGGACTGAACTAAACAGGACACATTCATTATCTCCCCGTGCTCCTAATATTGACTAATGGTTTTCCGGCAAGCGTGTCTCTCATCCTGCTATAAATCTGCCATAATTGTTGGTTTTGAAAATCGAAGAATCACGGGCAGTATTTTTCCTGGTCAGTCTTCCAGCAGATGAGTGTAGCTCTAGAGTGTTTGGGGCGTTGGAGAGTTGGCAGTGAAAGGCAGAGTTTTTCTTGTTCTTTTAATGCCGTCTCTCCAGCCACCATGAATTCCTTATCGAAACGAGGACAAAGAAAGAAAGAAAGAGAGAGAAGCGAAAGAACAGTTCATAATGCTTCTTTGGATGGTTAGGATAACGAGATAATGATGGTAATTTTGCCGCATGGTTCATATCAATTAAGTGTTATAAATTAATGATAACGTTGGTAATTACAGGCGCGATGATAATGCTCCTACATTATCACGTGATAGAGAAGAGGCGCGCATGATGCATGGAAGCCTTGCTCAAATAGAAACATGCACAAACTTAAATTGGTATAGAAATTGGCTCGCAATTGGTATCATAATTGGCCATTTGGAGCTATCACAAAGAAAATTAAGGTAAAGGTACGGCAGATTATAGTTATTACGCCAAGACGGCAGTTGTTGCTGCCACCACCCATATGGACGACTTCCGCGGCCTGGGTTACCCTCCCTCACGCCTCAATGGGGACTGGCGGGGGCGGCGGCGGCGGTGATAGTGGTGGTTGGGCCTCGAGGTGCAACATGTCATGGCTGCATATAAATAGCTCTCAGAACATTCATACTATATCGAATGAATCCAGAAAGGAAGTGAATTCATGTTAAGGAGCTGTGAATACAAGTTTAGTGCATTACAGGGGCAGTAATGGGCGCAGCCAATTCCAGTTGCTGCACCGCCATAAACACTTGGTTCTCTCCAGGCGTCACTGGACGCACGATGGATGTGTGATTCAAGTACCCCTTCTACCGTGCTATGGGCTGGCCAGCATGTGAGTAGCGTGTCGTGGGTGTATTGCTGTTCTCGCCCCTTGGCCCAGCTGGCGTGCCGCCTCAACACTTTGATGGAACCGTGCGACGCCTCACCATCACCTCACCCGGTGAGTGAAGAATCTTAATGAAGAATGTGAACAAGACTGACTCCTCGCGGTATTTTTTTTTTTCATGTCTTATTTAATGTCCATTAAGTACTCCTATTATATCCCCGCGCTGGTTCTCCGTCTCACATGCACATCTGTACGCCTCCCCCTCGTCTTCACTCTTTTCCTTTGGTCAGGTTCACCTCTCCACACTCCTCAATACTGCCGCCTTGTTCCTTTGCGAGACCCAATACCGTCCGTGGTGCGGTTCCTTATCTGCTTATCGTGAGAAGGTTGGCCGCACTTAGCGCCCCGCTGTGCTCGGCTGCCCCTCGATTACTCACCAGCCGAGCCCTAACTAGCTACTGATAGCAAGGCCTCCATACATACACTCTCTCTTCTACCCGCCTTACCTTTTTCCCTCCCTTCCGTCTTTCTACCTCCCTCCCGTTCCTCTTCTCTTCTTTCTGACCCCTCCCTTATCTATAGGCAGTTCTGGACATGGTAATCAAGTGTACACATGTAGGAGATCTGACGGAGGACTTGGCTAACTATTGGCGGGAGTGCGGGAGTATTCAACATGAGTATCGGCGGATGGGAGAGATACAGCGGGAATACAGTTGAGAAGGCAGTGAGTTGGTTTATAAGACAGAGACAGTCAAAACAGGCTGTAAAGAAAAGTAAGAGCAATTTGTTGGGTAATTCTGGCAATTCCTGTGGCTAAGAAGTAGTGTAACTCCAAGGCGCCAGTCGGCCCCACCTATCACAGCACTCGTCACCCGCCAATTACCTCCGGCAAGAACTTTTAGACTCGCTTCTTATCCATTTTTCTACTGCCTCATCAACGCTGCTCTTTGCTTCCTCACGTCCACTCGGCATCCGGAACATCGCGTGTAATCCACAGACCCACGCCTCTCCTCGCAATATACGCTCCACGTCAGCTCTCGATGGTGAATAATGGTCGGGTGTGATTCCTTCTTATCGCCTTGAATCTGCTGACTTAATGAAGGATATTGAAGCTATTTGGTATACATCAAGGCGTCTTGAATATCTTGTGACGGCTCATTACGGCATGGCATGGGAAGAGGGGCGTGTGGTCGAAGAAAGGCCAGAATGACGCACTTGGATGGTTGAAGTAACTCACTGAGGCGCCGCGGTTGCCGTCTGGGCTTGTGCACCGTGATTAGAGACGTTTTCGAGGTTCCTCCGGAGAGTGTCGGCCACGGTGAGGCGAGTAACAGCTGTGTCGGCGGCAAGAGAGGCGTGACGTGCCCGAGGAAGCAATGATTACTGCCATCGTGGGATAATGACAGTCTTTTGTGGCCATTATTCCTCCATTAAGTGGCACTTGCACCTCGGTGTACATCCACCAACTCATGTACTCGCATCCACGCCCGTTTACACTTCCATCCTCATGTATGTACAGTGAACTATCAGTAGCCGGTGTATGTATGAATGTATCACCATTACGGCATTGTGATATATTCATGATGCACTATTCCTGTCCCTGTAAACACACACACACACACACACACACACACACACACACACACACACACACACACACACACACACACACACACACACACAAACATATAGTGCCCTTTACTCATGTTCTTAACGTCGAATATTACTTCCTTAGTTAGCCTTAATTACACGTGTGGATTTGAAGAGTTCTTATGTTCATTAAGTCTTCATCATTTCACCCAGGACAGTTATCCACGGATCCAACTCACTCCTGTGATAATTACTATAAGAATGCATTATATTAAGCCTTAGTGCCGAATCCTTTCTGATTGCATATGTATAAGGTTGAGTTGAGGTCATACCTTTAATAGTTTTGTTACTGTGTAGGCGCGGAAAGCTGAGGAGGAGAGAGGAGAGAAACGAAAAACAAAAAGAAAAGCATCACCTCATCGGTATTGAAGTTATGGCTCTGTACGGCACCTTTCCATTTAAGCCCAAGTAATCCCAGGTTAAGTGGGTTATTATACACTTAACCATCGGTCTGAAATATTACCACGTAACAGCAGCAGCCGAAGGGAGGAAGGGGGAAGGAAAAAAGTGCTATGGTATGCCCGTGTGTAGGGTCGAGTATTCCCCAAAGGCCTCCAAGGCATGACCGTCCCAGGGGCCCCAGACATCGATTCTCCCCTCTGGTCTTCCTGATGAGGGTTAATCTATTTTAATAACAAAACAATTTAAATGCACAAATCTGGTGGATGGAGTTAAGCCGAGCCCGGAACACGCCACTTGGTATCCCTTAATTGAGTCCAGCCCACCTGTTTCCTCGCCTCCCTCCTCTTGACTCGCACGCACATACGCTCGCACTCACGAACACGCACTCTGGCATATCCTGAGAAAGGTTTTAAAACTTCAAAAAGAGAAGGGGGGAAGAAAAAAAAACTTTATCCAATTACTTCATTTTCACGTAGCTTAGAATAACTGGTTGAGTAATTGTTGTTCTTTTTTGTCATTATTACTACTACTACTACTACTACTACTACTACTACTACTACTACTACTACTACTACTACTACTACTACTACTACTACTACTACTACTACTACTACTTATTACCACTATTACTACTGTTACTACTGCTGCTACTACTACTACTACTACTACTACTACTACTACTACTACTACTACTACTACTACTACTACTATTACTACTACTACGGCATTTATTACTGACAAAGAATCACGTGGAATTTATATTAGTATTTTCTTATTATTATTCATATTAGATTCATATCAGATTCAGTGTACAGTACCTCCTCCCTCTCTGTCTCTCTTGACGAAACCGAGGAAAACCTGTCGCTGGGGTCACACCTCCAAATGGCTTATTTTTTCTTCTTATTCATTTATATTAACATTTTACAGCAGCATATTTTGTCGTCAACATCAATATTTAAAAAGTTGCTATTACGGTTTAGTCTTTCCCTCCTGTAAAATGTGAAAGTTCTTCTCCTTTATAGTTTGCAATTCCACGTAAGTAAATCCAGAAATAAGCTGTTTCTAGAGTTAGTAAAGTGTAAAGTAAAGGTAAACAGTTGCAGGTAAATATAGCCAGGGCAGAGTGGGAACACAGGAAACGACTGACAACTGGTACTTAGACGAGAGAGAGAGAGAGAGAGAGAGAGAGAGAGAGAGAGAGAGAGAGAGTTCTGAGGATTTTGCACGTATTTTTCTAAACTGAAATGCATTATTGTAGCTAAAGTTTTCAGCTAATTATGTCTATACAGTGTTCAGAGTGAGGAAATGATAAGTTTAAATATTACATTGTCCAGCATTTATATACATGCTTAGTGAATAACTGTATGTGTGTGTGTGTGTGTGTGTGTGTGTGTGTGTGTGTGTGTGTGTGTGTGTGTGTGTGTGTGTGTGTGTGTGTGTGTGTGTGTGTGTGTGTGTGTGTGTGTGTGTGTGTGTGTGTGTGTGTGTGTGTGTGTGTGTGTGTGTGTGTGTGTGTGTGTGGAATATTGTAACTTAACTGTACTTGTAATCGAATCCAAGTTTGCTATTAATATACTGTTTTGCTACTACTACTACTACTACTACTACTGCTATGGTACTTCTACTACTACTACTACTACTACTACTACTACTACTGCTGCTATGTTACTGCTACTGCTGCTACTACTGCTACTGCTACTGCTACTACTACTGCTACTGCTGCTGCTGCTACTACTACTCAGCACAGCATCACTGCTTCTGCTGCTGCTACTACCACTACTGCTGCTGCTACTGCTGCTGCTGCTACTGCTACCACTGCTGCTGCTGCTGCTGCTACTGCTGCTGCTGCTGCTGCTGCTGCTGCTACTGCTGCTGCTGCTGCTGCTGCTGCTACTGCTACTGCTACTACTACTACTACTATTACTACTACTACTACTACAATTATAAACAAAAAGGAGGGAAGATGTATGAAAAAAAAGAAGAAACGGGTGAGAACAAGTGAGAGTTAGTGAAAAAGAAAGATGAGATGAGGAAGAAAAGGGTGAAAAAGAAAAGGAAACGCGTGAAGAGCGAAAGGAAGAAGGGATGGAAGTGAAGGCAGGTGAAAAAGTGAGGTGACGGAGGGGGTGGGGGGAGGCGCAGGAGTCTCATTAATGCTGTCTGAGGAGTCGATTAAGAGATGATCCCTTGTTGGTGTGTGCCGCTGCCAGGTCATGCTTAGAGGCTTTAAGCTGTAAATGAGACGCGGCCCACAGGAGTGTCTCGTGTGTCAGGATCAAGGGCGGTAGGTAGCGGCAGATGGAGGGAATGGTTCTGTGGAGGATGGGGAAGGGGTAAGCGTGTGCTGCGGGGCACACACACACACACACACACACACACACACACACACACACACACACACACACACACACACACACACACACACACACACACACACACACACACACACACACACATTTATCATAACAAATGAATCTAAATTTCATGTCTGTTGAGAGTTTTGCTCACAGATGCACAAAGCAACATATTATTTGCACTTCTTCCCTGATTGCCGGTTCTGTTATGACACAAGGCATTCATCAAATCAATCTTGCATTAAAACATTCTGTTTTTAACGGATTTTTCTACGCAAAAAGAAAATATGTTATCCTGTATTCTCGTGGGATTACTATATTTCTCTTTCTCAACAGCGGTTCACACACTTAAGATATTTTAATGTATTACTGAGGCAACGCACGTAATATCACCAAATACTTGCACCAGTGTCTGCGGTCAATGCCACTCTGACACCTTCATGTTTGAATCAACTAAGAGGCAACATGTGCAGAAACGTGTGTGTGTGTGTGTGTGTGTGTGTGTGTGTGTGTGTGTGTGTGTGTGTGTGTTTGACGTATGTACGAAATGTATGGAGAAAGCATATTCAGACAATGAAAGTCGAGCTGTGCATATGTCTGGAGTTCCATTAAGATTCCCATGGCCGCGGGAGGGAGGCGGACGCCGCCACTCCTCGAGCTAGCGTCTTAGGCAGCTCGGCTGCCTCGCCCTACGGGAGGCCCGGACAAGTTCCCCTGAGTTTCTGAGGTCATCGGCATTTCCATCCTCGTTGATTTTCTGATGCAATCAAAACTTCCTCCGCCTCCCGCCATTCACATCACATTGGACGTGGTCTTGATATACTCCAGGTGTCTTCCCTCCCCGCTGGGCGTCTACATGTATAATCCCCAGTATAAATCCTGCTCGGTACTGACACTGCAGCTATCGCAGCCCGCTCAGTGTGTTGTCGACAAGCTGGCGAACATCCCACCAGCCCAGAGTAATCTACAGTTTAACCTTAAGCAAGACGAATGAGTTCGCTTGATGAAACTGTTAAGCTTAATTTATACCTTCATACCTGGCCAATACGGGACAGAGAATTAGAACACTCAAGCTCACAGGCTTATTAACGTGAATAGAGCCTTCAGTCATGTAATACATATCAACAACACATACCTTACCTTACACCTGACGGCCCAGACTATTTCATGCAATAACTCTCCTCCAAGTATTCATACCTCTTGACGCAAGAGAACGAGGGAAAGCTCCTTTAAGACGCCCTAAAAGATGGAAAGGCGAGATAGTAAACATCATTGCATCATATCTCAGGAGGGGTCTGATGAACCGATGTGAGATTATCAAAATTATCGAAATGAGGTGATATAATCGAGTTCATGTGAGATGATAGAAGATGAGATGAAACACTACGAAGTTAGACGGGAGGATCAGTGTAGCAGATGATAACGGGATGTAGAAACAAGGAAAACTGAAGATAAGGAAATCATTAGAGAAATATCGAAGATGTATAATAGTGGCGATATAGTTATAAAGATGTTGAGAGAGAGAGAGAGAGAGAGAGAGAGAGAGAGAGAGAGAGGAGGTGGGGGGAAGGGAGGAAAGAGTTGACCCGCCACCTAGACATAATCGCAGATCAGTGGAGAGAATAGAAACCTAATTGCTTCCTCTGGCCAGCTGATTCTTATCACATATTACTGAGGGTGGCCTGCTGTGTGTACCCTGTGTATGTGTGTGTGTGTGTGTGTGTGTGTGTGTGTGTGTGTGTGTGTGTGTGTGTGTGTGTGTGTGTGTGTGAGTGTGTGTGTGTGTGTGTGAGAGAGTGTGTGTGTGTGTGTGTGTGTGTGTGTGTGTGTGTGTGTGTGTGTGTGTGTGTGTGTGTGTGTGTGTGTGTGTGTGTGTGTGTGTGTGTGTGTGTGTGTGTGTGTGTGTGTGTGTGTGTGTGTGTGTGTGTGTGTGTGTGTGTGTGTGTGTGTGTGTGTGTGTTATTTTCGTGTGTACTTCCCATAAATGTACCAGTCCCATATTTATAGTAGTGACCACTTGGTATGGAAATGTGTGTTAGCAGTATCTTTTAAATCATCTCAAACTTTTACCCTTTTTTATATGCGACTAAGGCCTGGACCGTCTGTACGACACGTGTGCTGGTGAAAGTGAAAACCTGAGTCACGTGCTGAAATTGCCCGCAGATGAGCCTCCATAACCACTGCGAGTGTGTGTGTGTGTGTGTGTGTGTGTGTGTGTGAGAGAGAGAGAGAGAGAGAGAGAGAGAGAGAGAGAGAGAGAATAGGTGTATGTCGGGCCTATTTCACTTCTCACATCTATATCAAGAACCTGAATTTGTGTCTACTCATGATTACAGGAATGGGAGTTAAACGAGTGTAGCAGTGGTTGCTGTCACACTTAGGGATCGTGGTGGAGCTACTCGTAAGATGCGTTCATTAGCCATGCGGTACTGATGATGCTGCTACTACTATTCCTACTGCTACTACTACTACTACTACTACTACTACTACTACTTCTACTACTACTACTACTACTACTACTACTAATAATAATAATAATAATAATGCTATTTTTATGATACCTAATAAAGTTTGTGTTTTTGCTTTAATACTAGGCATTGCCAAGCCGCTTTCTTCCTCACGTTTCAGGTGATCGTTGAGTGATTGCGTTTCAGGTTTTTCAAAGCACCTCGAGATGGCAAATATTCTCTCAGAACACTGGAAATTTACAAGCCTATACTCCTCGCTCCGTGTCTTCTCTTCTAATGCTACTCACTTGCTTTTGTGTTCAAGTAATTCGACATTTAGTGATCACAGTGAAGGATAGTTTTCATGCATTCAAAGGAAATACTTCATGTGTTAGTACAGAAGTAATAAAGCACTGTACAATGCACATTAAAAGCAGCCAGCTAGTAGCAGACCAGACCTTATGGTATGGTGAAGGATGCCACATAGTGGTGGTGCAGGAAGACTGAGGTGTTAAGAGTGAAGGGGTACAAGCGGGCAGGTGATTCCAGCACTAATCTTGCTGTTTAGGTGGCTCAGGCTTGGTCGCCGGTGGTCCCCTTGGCCACAAGATCTTTTGGCGGCAGGTGAGCGACCTGTAATTAGCACCTTCTTGTGATGCCCCGTGGGACTCCTGCCTCACACACACACACACACACACACACACACACACACACACACACACACACACACACACACACACACACACACATGTCAGTAATATCTGTATACGCGCTCTGTGAAATTAGTAATAATTATAATGGATAGTAAGTTTACTTGTGTGACCAGTCAAGTGTGAACAATTACCGGCTTCTCCTTTCTCTGATTGGCCGGATGCATGAAGGTAAAGTGTTCTCTTTTTTTAAATGCAGGATGATGTTAGACAGGTGTGAAGAGAGAGAGAGAGAGAGAGAGAGAGAGAGAGAGAGAGAGGATGTTGTTTTGTGATCTTATTGCGATCTAGGTTTCATTTTTAATTTCCTCCTCGTGAGTAACAATATGAAACACTTGGGATTATTTTATTTCATTTATTTATTATTATTCTATTTATTTATTAATTATTATTTTTTATTTTTTTTTTTTTTTTTTTATTATTTTTTTTTTTTTACGTTTTCCTGGCTGGACGGTTGGAGTATCGAGGGTGGTGAAGGAAGCGGTGACGGGGAGGAACGTGATGCTGCTAAGTATTTGTAAATGATGGAAGCCATTACTCGTATTGTAGCATCTTTAATTTTGTAACAGTAACACACATAAAGTCACCTCTTCCCTTGACCTTGAATGACAGACAACAAGTTTGTATAAAGTAGACCGGACAAAGACTGCAAAAAAAAATCATAAATTAGACAAAGTGAAGTAAATAAATAGATGAAATCAAAGTAAGTGACTATTTGCTGATTTCTGATAGACTAATATCAAAAGAGTTGAGACAGTTTTTAGCTAATCTGATACTACTCGTACATATTAACATTATGTGGTGTGGGTCTTTTACAATAGACTCATATGTAGAATGAATTTTGCATTTCTCTACCAATCTTGTATACCGAATAAAAGGAGACAACCATACAGGATAACATCAACAAACACCCTACCACACACCATGCATCCCTGCCTCACTCCCTCTGTCCTTTCCCCTCTCCCTCTGTTCCTCCCTCACTCTTCTCTCCCCCCTCCCTCTGTTTCTCCCTCACTCTTCTCTCCCCCCCTCCCTCCCGAGGCAATAGGCTATAAATATAAAAACTTCAGAATAAAAGATATAATTGGTAGTTACGTCAAGGTATCTTTTTAGGTGTATTTATGTTTGTGTCAGGGGAACGCTCATCGCCGAGTGTCACGCGGTGTGTTATTATCCCATGAAGCCTGACGCAGGTGTGGGACGGGACCTGCGTCTCCACCCATCTTCCACCCCTCCACCTATCTACCGCCCCGCGTCCTGCCACCCTCCACGACTCCTCCATCCCTTCACCTCTCCACCTCCTACGGCCCTCCATGCCTCTTCCTCCTCTCCACTTATATCTTCTACTGCCCCCACCCATCTTCCTCCCACATTTTACTCCTGACACATCTTCCCTTCCACTGCTTACCTCTCCCCTCCTCTCTCTCTCTCTCTCTCTCTCTCTCTCTCTCTCTCTCTCTCTCTCTCTCTCTCTCTCTCTCTCTCTCTCTCTCTTGCTGATAACAACCTTCTAACTCTTACTCTCAAACACATCACCCCTGTTGTCTGTCTCACCCTATCACGTCGTCTCTTCACCCACCTTCTCTTCCTCCTTCATTCTCTCTCTCTCTCTCTCTCTCTCTCTCTCTCTCTCTCTCTCTCTCTCTCTCTCTCTCTCTCTCTCTGTCGTACCTGTGTCTTAACTGCCTCTGAAGGTTGGGCAGCATCCACTGGCCAGTAAAAGTCAGGCATATCACAATAATTAGCGGTGATGAGACTTAATTGTTTGGTATTCTGATTAGCCAAGGGGAAGGAGGAGAGGTAAAAAGAATGAGGTGGAGTGGGAAGAGGAGGAAGAGGAAGAGAACAGGAGGTTGCCGGATCTGGGTATATAACAACGCAGGAAACTATACTCTATTAATTTGTTCTTGTTCCTGACACTCACAAATGTAGAGTCTAATAATTGTGATTGGGAAATGTTTAGCGATCCTTCTTTCCTTATTGTCTTTTTCTTTTCAGTCTTTAATCAGTGAAAGGAAACGCGTAGTTCATAAGTGGTGAGTTAATATTTTTTTGAATTTAGAATGACGATTTGTTTGAAAAATATCCATCAGTGATAAAGAACAATGTTAAAAACTCCATATTCTCTCTCTTTTTCACACATTAACTTTTTAGTGTCAAACGTCTTAAGTCAGTTCAAAGTAATGTATATCACTTAATCAGTTCTTTTTTTATTATTGTTTTTATTGATCTGGAGAGACGATCATTTGACCTTTCATGATTTTTTTTCTATTCATTTCTAATATTTCTTGTTCTTGGTCTACGTAGCTTGTACACAAAATAATGAGAAACCATATATGCCCAAGCTCCGTACTATATGTGAAATACACCATAAGATTTCAGTTCGCGTGAGATGCATACATAGACTCACAAACTATGGAATATCATGCGGAACACACCCATTCCTCCTTGTTTATAGCCATAAGAATAAACAACATGTCAGTAAAGCAGCTGTAAATTCTGTATATCGTGATACCACCGTTCTGCAAACAGGTGTGCCCGAGGACAGGTGTAGGACGCTGTTTTCCTCGCGATAGCACGCCACTTGTGTGTCCCGCCTGCTGTTCACGTCGGTACTCGGAAAGAAAGTATCAGGAAAAAAAGTAACGGAAAAAAAGAAACAGTTTTGCTAGGAAATAAAGTATCAAGAAAAAAAGTAACAATACTAATTTCATTACGGAAAAAAAGTAACAGTGGTTAATTTGACCATAATGTACACAAATTAAAAACATGAAATAAATTTAAAACCACAAATTAAAAAGAGGTCATTCTTGAAGATAAGTTTAAAAACAATAAATAGATTTAAAAACACGAATCAAAAAGTAAAAAACAGTGGTCATTCTTGAAGATAAGTTTAAAAACAATAAATATAGATTTAAAAACACGAATCAAAAAGTAAAAAACAGTGGTCATTCTTGAAGATAATTTTAAAAACACTAAATAAATTTAAAAACGAATTGAAAGTAAAAAAAACAGTGGTCATTCTTGAAGACAATATACATGAATTAGTATTTGAAAACACGAATAAAAAAGTAAAAAAAATAACATTAAAATACAAGATGTGTATTACTGTATTGTCCGGGTTATATGTATATTGTGAGCAATTCCTTCTAAAAATTCTGGGATGGATTTTCTTCCTTCCACCCTGTCCTGACAAAGATGTTGAAGCCGTTTCTGCAATTGAATTGCGTTTTTCTTATGTCTTGGTTTTGGTGTGTTGCCAATCAGGTCCTGCTGCACCATCGTGTCCACGGTAGCGTGTTCTTTTTGGAACCACTGTATGCACTTCCATACAGAGGGATGATGGTGTCCAACTAAGTTTGAGAACTTATTGTTCCAGCCCTCGCAAATGTTGTTGGTACGGGGGTTGCCGTACAATGTCGCCTCATGTACATTCCAGATAGCAGGGGGGTACATC
>NC_059298.1:19341325-19348825 GCF_017591435.1 Portunus trituberculatus | reverse complement strand
TGATCCTCCCTAGCTCATGAGAGCTTATGAGTGTCCGTCCCTCACCTCACACTTGGTAATGGCCTCAGTTTGGTCATTTAGCTTTTTTATTATCATTTTTTTTCCTGTCTCAATTTTCTGTTTGTTATAGTGTGTTTTTGTTTTGTTTTTGTTTTTCTTTTTATAGGTTACTTCATATTATATCAAGTGGCTGTCTGTTGGCTTCTGGTAATGGCCTCAGATTGATCATTTACCGATTTATATCTAGCTGTTGAAAAGTTGATTATATAATCCCTTATTTTTTATGTGTGAGGTGTTTCAATTTCATTTTATTTTCATGTTTTGCGTCTTATCATCATCATGTTATCATTGTCATTATATTAATGCAATTTTCTGTATTACATTGGTTGAAATCATTTCGTACTTTTCATCCTGTCAATTGCAATAGTCACTAATTGATATATATATATATATATATATATATATATATATATATATATATATATATATATATATATATATATATATATATATATATATATATATATATATGTATATATATTTCATATATATATATATATATGTGTGCAATGAAATATATATATATATATATATATATATATATATATATATATATATATATATATATATATATATATATATATATATATATATATATATATATATATATATATATATATATATATATATATATATATACATATGATCTTTATTTCAATTCATATATAATTTCAGATAGATTTGCTCATCGTTATCTAAAGCATTCTTTAATATTTTCCTGGCTGACTTCACTCCTGTGCATTTTCGAGCTTATACTGATGTCTTCTGCATGTCAAAAAAACAGGTTTGATATTTATTTACATTAATTGTTCATCTTCATAGTTAGGCTTCCTACATGCAATGTCAAGACTTGTGCTATTGTATATACCTGCATAATTAAATAACTCCAGTAACATTTCACTTTTACCACCAAAAGTGTGACGTTAATCTTTTACAACACGGTACGATACTTTCACCACTTCATCTTATTTCCTTATGTTTTTATCCTCCTCTTCCCTCAGCACAGTATTTCCATGTCTGATCGCTTCATCTGCATTTAGATTGCGTCTCCTTCCCATTGCGGTGTCTCACGCACACTTTATACTCAACTGCTTGGTATATGTGACGTTTATTTCCTCTCACTATTCCATTTTCTTTTACTTCCACCTGAAGTGCAGTCTTCTAAACCCTGAACAATTATATTTACCACCAGTTTCACCACTTCTTTCCTCCTCGTTGTTGTCTCATCTCTGCTTTTGCATCTCCATGGATTTCTCCTCTTCCTCCTCCTCCTCCTTTTCTTCTTCTTCCTCCTCCTCCTCCTCCTCCTCCTCCTCCTCCTCCTCCTCCTCCTCCTCCTCTTCCTCCTTCGGCAGAGTGAGAAACAGCCGTGATCGCCTCCCTTGACAGGAACATTGGCAGACATGTGCGGAAGAGTCCTCATGGAACCGATCTGGAGTTGACGCTCAAGCCGAGTCACTCAACTCCTTCCTTCAATTTTTCGTCCATTTCTGTGATCCTGAACAAGCAGCGAGAGATGGAGGTGTCCAGAGTGTGTACTCTTGAGGATAAGGCAGCCTGAATGGTAGAGTATCGATACAGAGTGAAAGAGGAAGAAAGTTAAGGTCGAGTATGTGGAGGCGGCAAGCAGGAGGTAAGAGTGTCAAAGTCTGAGCGTGAAACACAACGAGGAGAGCCGATATGTCACTGGCGAGGGTGTACGATGGGCGTCACTATAAACAAATGGACCTATTAAGACGGGAAGAACTGGGGACTTCACAACACCCGACCATCGTGAGAGAGAGCAAGGGATGTATTGGTGTTTTATGTGGAGCTTTATGTGGGTTACGCTGTCTCTCTCTCTCTCTCTCTCTCTCTCTCTCTCTCTCTCTCTCTCTCTCTCTCTCTCTCTCTCTCTCTCTTGAAATATGAAATAATTTTGAGGAAGTTCTTAGTCACTTCATGTACGTATTTTCAGTGCATCCGGTCCTCACTATTCTATCATTCTATATTTTTGGGCTCTTCTGGAAGCTTTTCTGTTCTTGTATTCGCTTTCTGTTTGCGTGTGGCCGTCACCTCGCGTTTTGCCGCCCTGCAGGAGATGCTGGACTGTGGTTGGCGCCGCCCGACACCTTCAGAGCTCCACACCCCCAGTCGTGTTTGTCTCTCTGGGATGTGGCGGCGTGGGTGGCGGCAGCTCACTCCCCTCAGGTCTCATTAGCATATCCATCCTACGAGAAATATATGAATCATTTAATAGATAAAGAAAACATGGTCTTTTGGTTGCGCTGCGAGTCTGACGGTGCCTTTAGTTTTACTCTGTCCTCGATAATTGTTATCAGGGGAACGGAGAGGAAATCACAGTTTGAATCATGACCTTTCTTCTTATGCCAGCGAGATACAAAAGCGGAAAGCGGAAACACTCCAGAAAACACGATAAGCTTGGAGGAGAGAGTGACAATGGAAGGGAATAAGGAAATGTTACAAAGCGGCCTTAATATAAGTATAATCAGAGGACGTTTTCAATGCCGAGCACGGAAATTTGACCGCCGTGATCCTCGCCTTTGGGGGGATGATCGGCTTAGGCCCACCCAAAGCCCCTTACCTCCCACGCACCGGCCTTTCTCCGGGGTCATTCACTTTAATGTTCCTTTTTGTGTTCTGTAAACTACCCAATTGGGTCGTTATCGCTGGCATTCATCGAGCCAGGAGAGGCGCGCCCGTGTGTGGCGCCTCCTCTCTCCAGCTGTAGGGATGAGCCGGGCTAGTCTGAGCGGCACCTGACGGGACGAGGGGCCCGCTACCTTCATCGCAGCAGATGTACGTACGTACGAGTCTATCATTTGTTGAAGTGAATAAGTATTCATCTATGACTAAAGTTAATCATCTTCCTTTTCAGCTAGCCCGGTTATGATAATCATTAAGAGACACCTGTTGGGGAAAGTATATATCCTGAATAGATTTCATTCATGCACATCATTCATATGTCTCCTAAACTTGCATTGATTGCCCGCCTAATGCTAGCATGCTCTTTACGCTCCTAACTACGCCGCAAGAGTCTCCTCCCAACATCCCACCAAGCACGCTTTCCGCAAGCCACTCCACAACTAAACAGGTTTTTTTTTCACCAAATCAGCGGAAATGCATATTTATTTCCGCATCCAGACTTTCATTTATTTATTTATTTATTATCGTTTCTGAATTCTGTGAAGGTTGCCACGTGTCCATCCCCCAGGTAGGCGACCCTGCTATTTTTAGTGATAGGTTATGACACAATTTTGTTATTACCTGCAATTACCGAGGCTGCAGGTGTCAGCAAAGCGAGACCTTTGCTGCTTCCTGCCACCCAAGAGGAAGAAGAGGACCGGGATGCGGGGACGAGGAGGAAATCAACATGATTATCTTCTTTCTCCTTATATTTCACGAAATGACGCAAAATTTCTCTTTAAAGAAATATTGATCCGTGTAAATTTTCATCCAATGATATGTTGTGACACGGTAACAGGAAAAAAGCAATGAGAAACAAAAAACTGTTGAATATGTATATAGTTTTTTTTTTTTTTTCATTAAATTTTGGTAAAATTTCTGACTAATAACGAAAATAAGAGTTCATTGCAATCTCCTCCTCCTCCTCCTCCTCCTCCTCCTCCTCCTCCTCCTTCAACTACTTCTACTAGCTCATGATTTTTTTTCTCAGTATTTTTCTCCTTCAGTTCAGTTAATTCATCTAATTACCTTACCACTGATTATCTCTTTTAAGAAGCAAGATTTACTTGACGGGTCATTTAAGTATATTTTTCTTTTTCCTTTTTTTTAATGCAAATATTCGTATGATTATGAAATTATATTTTGTTTGTGTCGGTGGTGGTGGTGGTGGTGGTGGTGGTGTGTGAGTGTGTGTGTGTGTGTGTGTGTGTGTGTGTGTGTGTGTGTGTGTGTGTGTGTGTGTGTGTGTGTGTGTGTGTGTGTGTGTGTGTGTGTGTGTGTGTGTGTGTGTGTGTGTGTGTGTTTCATAAGTTCATTGTGTTAATGAACTAGCAAAAATGCAACATATATTTCATGAAAAAAAAAGATTATATGCGTAGTAATAACAACAATAATGAGAGTATAAATAATGATAAAGATAACAGTAGCGATGGCAGCAGCAAAAACAGTAACTGCAACAACAACAATAACAACAACAACAACAACAACAACATCAACAACAACAACAACAACAACAACAACAACAACAACAACAACAGCAACAACGACAAGAGCCAATCTCCACGCGGCCCATTTCGCGATGATGGAGGAGGAGCGGTCTGGGCTGTGGCGCTGTGAAGGGTGATGGTTGTGGTCAGGCCGAGGTGCTCCAGTACAAAAACGTCCATTAGGTTGCTTAACATACATATCAGTCCATTTGTCAAGGCAACTCATGGCCAATGTGAGTAGGCAGTAGGAGACAGCAGGCCGAAGACGAAGAGGAGGAGAAACAGAAGGTGAAGTATAGAGAAAAGGAAAAACACTTATATATGGATATTATATAAGATTCGTATGCTAATTGTAAACTATTGAGTCATTGATGAGTTGCGTCTGAGTAAAGAGTGAATTTAGTGAGATATGGTGTGGTGTGTTTGGACATTTATTCCTTCATCGTCACTTCAACCTTCTCATTTCTCTACTGTACCTACATTCCCTTCCCTCTCAAGAAGCCCTCACCCTCCTTTTCAATATGTTTTACTTGTTTCGCTTTGGTTTCATCACTGTCAGCTTTGTTTGTCCGATAAGCCACAGTCCTGCGCCAGCGCCGTAAGTGCTTATAAATATGTCAGAAGAGAGGCTGTCCAAGCAATGCTGAATATCAACCAGTGATCGGAATGGCCATGATTCGCCACGCGTCTGAACCTGACAAATTGGATAGCTGATTTAATCTCCATTGAGGCCCGCCTTCCCCACTCAGGCTTGGCTGCAGCTAAAGTACGCTATTTAAATGAACCAATGGACGCAGATTAGATCATGACGGTTCGATTGGTCTTCCTGGGAGCAGTTCGGGAAGTCAGACGCTCACCTCCTTGAATTGGTATGCCGCGGGTGTACCGTCTGCTCAGTATTGAAAACCCGATGCACACACAAGCCCCGAGGAGGTGAGGAAGACGCGCTGGATCCCTCGTCCATCAAGCCATAAACCTTCCTGAACTTGAATCATAGAGACGCGTATAGACGATGCAAGATTGACGTCTACGGTTATCAAAGGAGAAAGGAGAAATAACTGAGTGGCTTTCGATTATGTGCGTGTGTGCATGAGTCTGAGCTGATGAAATATGTACTTATCAAAACTTAATCTTCATCTTCATTGGTCTGCATCACTTAAGCGTGGACACTTCTTTACATTACCTGAGCACACCTGCAGACGAAACTAATCTCCAGCTCGTATCAGTCACGTCTCCTTGACGGCGGCGAGCAGAATTAACTCGGAGAGAATCACCTTCACCACCACAAACCCGTGTCAACATAACGGCGGGGCGAGTCACCAGTGGCAGTAGTTTCACCAGTGCAGGCTTCCTTCTCTCACTCCAGCCTTGACAGAGACAAGTTAGAGGTGTAAACACGCGCTGTAGAGATAATAGGAAGACACCTGTAACAGTCGAGGCCATTCGCTACAGCCATCACGGAGAATAAATGGTCGAGAGCTTCTGGTCAGGAAGAGAAGGAGAAGAACGAGAAGGAGGTCTGGCTCACATCCCTCCGCCTCCCTCCACCGCCCTCCCTGCCTCATTAGGGCCACGCTGCGGTCACCTGACGTTACCCTGAAATTTTCAAGAACCTGCCACAGAGATTCTATCGCATCTGTGTTTCTCCAGCCCACGTATTAACGCGTCAAGCGAGAGTCACTTCGAAAACCAGACCAGATGTGGAAGGAATTAGGGGGGAATTACCTGGCAGGAGACGTAATACTGTACATATGACACTTTCTCCTTTTACTTCTCCTTACTTTTCTCCCACTGTGTTATATAGGCTTGTCGTTTTAGATTAGCTAGTTTACTTTATCATGAAAAAGAAAGTTCATATGACCAAAAAGAAAGGAAAAGCTATTTGCTTTTCTCTGTGTTCCTCCTGCCCCTTCTCCTCCTCCTCCTCCTCCTCCTCCTCCTCCTCCTCCTCCTCCTCCTCCTCCTCCTCCTCCTCCTCCTCCTCCTCCTCCTCCTCCTCCTCCTCCTCCTCCTCCTCCTCCTCCTCCTCCTCCTCCTTAGCGTGACGATAATGAATAGTGATGGAATGAAAGAGAATGGGGACATAAAAGAAACGAAATGAAGAAGGACGGAAGCATCAACACAGATTATTTTGAAAGTCGTATGGTGGTGATGTTGGTGATGGAACTTGAGATTGAACAACTGTATATCACGCGCGCGCACACACACACACACACACACACACACACACACACACACACACACACACACACACACACACAAGAAAGCAAGCAAGCGAGTCATCATTCATTTCATTATCAAAAAAGGGAATGTCATTTGAACGGGAGAGGAAGATTTACTGGGTTTAAAGAAATACGTTGTGATAGAGAGATGAAAATAAAGAAGGCAGTACAGAAAACAGAAAAAAGGAAGAAAGGAAGGAAGGAAGGAAAAAAGAAAGAAAGAAAGAAAGAAAGAAAGAAAGAAAGACTAAGAAGTGAAAATTCATCTAACTACACAAACCAGATATACAAATTTCTCTCTCTCTCTCTCTCTCTCTCTCTCTCTCTCTCTCTCTCTCTCTCTCTCTCTCTCTCTCTCTCTCTCTCTCTCTCTCTCTCTCTCTCTCTCTCTCACACACACACACACACACACACACACACACACACACACACACACACACACACACACACACACACACACACACACACACACACACACACGTGTCCAAGGTACGGTTTCTTTCTCTCTTAACAAGACAACAAAGTAAGTATTTCTCTTGCCTGCCTTGATGTTTGGCTGCGTCTTTGCTTCACTTTATGGCTTCCTGCCCACAATTGAAATCTAAAAGAGAAGAATGGCCCATAAAACAAGGACTACCATGTATTTTCTTTTTACCTTGTTAGGGGAAGGCGTGAAAGTTAAAAACAATGAAGAAAATAAAGTAGAGAAGGTGAGAGGGAACGAGGAAGGAGGAGGAAACAGAGAAGGGAAAGAGAATAGCTGCCGGTATTGTACGTGACTAAACTTACTGCACTTACTCATGAGAGGAAAAACGTTCTAAAACACCATAGTGGTTTTCAAATAACACCTTGATGGCATGCCGTATTCTCGTTTGGCAAATATATTTCCTATCATTATAGAATTTGGGGAGCGAATCATTACTTTCTTTTACTGTGGCAGCATTGTGTTTAGGTAAGATATTAATGGTAGTAGAAGACAAGAGAAACATGAACGATTATTCTACTCCGATACTTCAAATTGTCCCTGTAGCTCCTATATCCGGGAG
>NC_059298.1:19288825-19336325 GCF_017591435.1 Portunus trituberculatus | reverse complement strand
CGCCATGAAGAACCCAAAGAAAACGAGTAATTTAAAGATAAGACACGATAATAATTACTACAAAATTCCTGATGTCTAAACTCGACTCAGTTTTGTACATGAAAAAAATAACAGCTATTTTTATTTAGATATAACCAAAGAGATATCACTAATTAAACACTGAAGCACACACACACACACATACACACACACATACACACACACACACACACACACACACACACAAAAGCATCCTCTAACCTACTTACGGCGTGTACATTTCTTAAACAATACATTTATGACATGAAGCTATTTTTTAATGATGGACGAGCAAGGGCGCCTACGTCTAGGTGTGTCGCTTGAGGCGCGGCGGTTCAGGGAGAACATGATAAAAAAGGAGGCTTTAATAGGACCAGTTATTAGGGTTCCTTGGACGGGCTTATTAGGATAGAGGCGAGGGACGTGTTAAGGAGAGGCAGGGACGCGGTCATTACGGCTGGACAGAGGGTGATGGGTGGATCGAGGCACCACCAACACTCATAAGCAAACCATGAAACCAGAGACGGGTGAGGGTGAACACTGATGAGTGAGGTATTTTGAGGAGGAAACTCTAATTAATGAGCCGATAAATACGGAATTAGACATTAGACATTAGACAGAATAGTCTAAAAATGAGGAAAATAAGTCACTCTTTGACTAAATGTGAACGTGGAAGTCATAAGTTCGTGCAAACATCAAACAAACGCTACGAATTTGAAAGCACACAAGTCTAAATTAACCACATGTGACGTCAGCGATCATGGAGCGCCAATCTTCTCTTCTTTCCGCCATCCTCACCAGATCCACAATGTTCCATCCCATGTTAATACTTTCCAGCAAGGTCTCCAGATATTTCTTTCTTTGCCTCTTCCTCTTGCTCTTCTCCCATCAATCCCTCCCAGCAAACAATCTCTTTCCAATCCTCCAGGTCTCAGGATGTGCCCCAAAAACTGCAATTGCCTCCTCCTAATACTTCTTATCAAGCCTTTCCCCACTCCTGCACATCTTAGCATTTCCTCAATTGTCACTCTTACTGTCCATGGAATCCTTTGCATCCTCCTCAGGAACCACATCTCCGCAGCCTCCAACTTCTTTTCAGTTTTCTTTTTAATCGTCCATGTTTCACCACTACGTAATAAAACTGACCAAGCGTAGCATTTTCAATAATCTGATTTTCAATTTCATATTCAGACTCAAATTTGCCATCAAAGTTCTTATATTCATAAAAGCAGTTTTTACCAACCCGATTCTCTTCTTTTTTACCTTTTAACAGTCTACCTCCTCTGACACAATACTCCCCAGATATTTAAATTCTCGAACCTACTTAATCTGTCTTCCACCAATATATATCCTTACTCCGAGCCTATGTCTTCTCTTTCTTATTCCCAAGACTTCCGTCCTCTTAGTGTTTATCTTCAGACCTCTCTCTCTCTCTCCTCACCTGCTTCTTGTACTTTATCCAAAAGCCTTTGCAGTTTTTCCTCTTTAAACGCCAAAAGAACAGTATCATCAGCATACCGTATATTTGTCACACCTCTTCCTCCAGTTCTCACTCCCTCCAACTCTATTAAACTTTCCATACATTCTTTCCGTACAAGGAGAAGAGGTCTGGGGAAAGTACTCACCCCTGCCTCACTATTCTCCTTATATTTACCCATTGTGACTTCATTTTCTCCCACTTTCACAGTTGCCTCTTATTCCAGTAAAAATTTGCTATCCTTACCATCCACACCTGTTTCCTTAAGTATTCTCACAAGTTCTTCATGCCTTACTGTATCAAATGTTTTTTCATAATCGACAAAGCACTTGTATAGATCCTTCTGAATCTCCACTGCCCGCTAAATAATATTTCTTAAGCATAAAATGGCATTTTTGGTACCCATCCCTTTCCTGAAACCAAACTCCTCTTTTGCTACATTTTCCTTTACCTTTCTCTTCAATCTGTTTCTCAATATTCCAAGAATTACCTTTCCCATCTAACTTATGATACTAATTGTTCTATGTTCTTCTTAAGGATATTTATGAACATTGCCTCTTGTATGGCTATATATATATATATATATATATATATATATATATATATATATATATATATATATATATATATATATATATATATATATATATATATATATATATATATATATATATATATATATATATATATATATATATATATATATATATATATATATATATATATATATATATATATATATATATATATATATATATATATATATATATATATATATATATATATATATATATATATATGTGTGTGTGTGTGTGTGTGTGTGTGTGTGTGTGTGTGTGTGTGTGTGTGTGTGTGTGTGTGTGTGTGTGTGTGTGTGTGTGTGTGTGTGTGTGTGTGAGAGAGAGAGAGAGAGAGAGAGAGAGAGAGAGAGAGAGAGAGAGAGAGAGAGAGAGAGAGAGAGAGAGAGAGAGAGAGAGAGAGAGAAATTAAACTCCACCAACTAATGTCATTCTCTAGACAGCTTCACTTTGTAACCTATCCTCTCTCTTTTTTGTGCTAAAGAGTGTATTTGTCACCGCGCTCAAATTAATCAATAATCAATAAATTACTAGAAACAAGCTCATTGTAATCCCACAAACCTTCGGAGGGAGACCAATCACAAACAGACAATCACCTTTTAAAACAAACCAAGCTGCAGAACACATAATGGATTCATAAGAAACCAATCACCTCTATAAACAAACTGAGCTGCACAAACTGATGAATCAGGAGTTTTAGAGCAGGAAGAGTGCGTAGAGAAACAGACTAACGGTTACTCACAAGGAAGTAATATAAGCCAAAGGGGGAAGGAGGAGAGAAGAGGCGTTGTGAAGAGGTGTTGTGAAGAGGTCAGCCACACGGTCATCAAGTCGTAATGAACAGAGAGGAAGAGTGGTCTTTGTCACCAGGAAATTGCAACGCAACGTATAGATGGGAGAGGTTGGGAGAAAGGGGAGGGAAAGAGGGAATGATAGGGTGGGAGGGACAATACGGAGTAGGTAGGTAGGTCGTGAGTGGGAGGAGGGTAGAAGGAAATGATAGGGAGGTATAGTGACTGTATGTAGGACAGAGGTGGTGAGTAGGGAAGTAGGAAAAAGAGTTCAGTGAGGGAACAGAAAGGTGATAGGAAGGTAATGGTTGAATGGATGTCAGGAATGGGAGCAGAACAGTAGGGGGAAGAAGCAATGAGTAGATGATGGAAAGTGAGGGGAGTAAATCACTAAGGAAAGAAAGAGAATGAGTAGGTTATGGTGAGGTAATGCATGGTTGGTTGTATAGAGAAAAATGATAGTAAAGCAGTAGAAGAAAAAGAAGTGTAGGTGATGAGGAGCTAATAATAACACATAGGAGAGTAGGACATAATGAAAAACAGGGGAAAGAGAGGGAATGGAGCAGTGAAAGGAAAATAAATGTTATATAAAAAGGGAATAGTTGAGAAAGGGATTAGATATGAAGGTGAGGAATTACTGGAAAGGAGGGAAGCAGGAAGGAACGGCTGGGGAAGGAATGAAATCTGCATTAGCAAGTAGGATAAAGAAAGGAAACTTGAATAATAAAAGACAACAAATTCTTGGAATGAGACGAGGAAGGAGGTTGAATTTCGTGAATAAGAAAAAAAAGAAAAGAAAAGAAGACAATTGTAGTGAAAAGAGAGAGAGAGAGAGAGAGAGAGAGAGAGAGAGAGAGAGAGAGAGAGAGAAGGAAGGGAAAGAGGGAGGGAACGGGGAGGGAGGAGGGAAGGAGACATCAATAATTACTAAACTAAGGAACAAGACGAACATGAAAAAACGAACAGTATTGTAAAGATAAAAAGAGAATAATGGCACAAAATAGAAAATGAAGAGGAATAGAAGGAGAAAAGAACAATGATAATAATAATGATGATGATAGTAATAATAATAATAATAATAATAATAATGATAATAATAATAATAATAATAATAATAATAATAATAATAATAATAATAATAGAAATAATAGAAATAATAAGAAGAACAACAACAAGAAGAGAAGCATCGACAAATATGGGGAAAAAAGGCAAATAACACACATGATAAAAGAGAAAATTTTATATTTAGATGGTAAGCCAAAGGAAATATAGAAAAAAGGAAACACAAAGAAAAAGAAGAAGAAAAGGAAGAAAAAGAAGAACTGAGAGTACTATACGCAGAAGATGAAGCAACAGGAAGAAAATAAGCTTGCCAGAGGGGGAAGAGAGAGGAGGAGAAGGAGGAGGAAGAGACGAAGGAGGCGGCAGAGGCAGTAGAGGCGACGGCGGCGTACACGTGTAGGCATGATCCCAACCTTGACAGCCGCGCACAGGTCCACCTCGCCATTAGGTGCCATAAATCATGGTTGTGGCGGCTAATCCCATGTTTTCCATCAGCCCAATCCCGGAGATCGCGGTCCATTTGGGCTGTTTTGGGCGCATCCCCTCCTCGATGCCCTCCTGCTTCCCCTTGCATCCCTCCCCTTTCCTTCTCCTTCCCCTTCTCCTCCTCCTCCTCCTCTTCCCCGTCCACACCTGACCGTGAGTGTTGAGTAAGCAGCGGCCCGCCACTCATGAGTTATTTGGTGTGAAGAGTTCATTTCCAGTCCACGTGTATTGCGTGAAGAGAAGCCACAGGTGAGACGGATAGATGTGCTAGAGACAGGTGGCAGGTTATAAGAGAGAGAGAGAGAGAGAGAGAGAGAGAGAGAGAGAGAGAGAGAGAGAGAGAGAGAGAGAGAGAAAGTTGCTAGCTAGATAGACAGACTAAAAACTAATAGCCAGCACTAAGGAAGTATAAAATCTCTCTCTCTCTCTCTCTCTCTCTCTCTCTCTCTCTCTCTCTCTCTCTCTCTCTCTCTCTCTCTCTCTCTCTCTCTCTCTCTCTCTCCTCCTCTTCCTCTCTTTCATCATCTCGTTTCCCTCTCCCTTAAATCTCTCCGCGTCCTCTTCCTCTCCTACATATCTCCCCTTCCTTTCATCACTTTCTTCCTTTTCCTCCATATAAAACCATATCTTCTCCCTCTCTCTTCCGCCTCCTTTTTCCTTTCAGAGCTCCATCATCATCGCTTGCCTTCAGTATCCATGTCAGTCTTAGTCGCTGTTTTTATGTTTCTGTTTGCGTGTGTATTTGTCTGTATGACTATGATATTGTATGGAGGTATATAAGTATGCTTCTCTCTCTCTCTCTCTCTCTCTCTCTCTCTCTCTCTCTCTCTCTCTCTCTCTCTCTCTCTCTCTTGACCTCTTCTTCTTCACCTGTCTAATTGTTCTTTTTCTCTTCCTCTCTTCCTTCCAATGCCCTTTTCTCTCTTTCCTTTCTCCTTCTTGCCACCACCACCACCACCACCACCACCAAATCCTTCTGTGTCCTGTACTTCTCCTCCTCTTCCTCCTCCTCCATCAAACATGCCACGTGTGTTTCATCCCACGTGTCCTTCGTTTCCTTTCAGTTTCTTGTCTTCCTTTTCCTTTACCTCTTATATTTTTCTGATTTTTTTCCATTTTTTAAATTTTGTTTCCTTAATACCTTCGTCAACCTTTCCTTCAGCTTTCTTGTTCTCAATTTCAGTTTCTTTTTTCTTCTTTCTCGTTATTTTTTTTTCTACTGAAAGGATGTTATTGTCGTTCTCGTCTTCGTAGTCTTTCTTTATCTTCTTTTTTTTCCTTTTCCCCTTCCTCTTCGTTCTCAGTCTTGGCCTTTTCTATTTTTCTTGTTCTTTTTTACACTGTCTTCTTTATCCTACAGTTTTTTTTTCCCCTCAATCTCTTTTCATTGTCTTCCACGTCGTCATTGTTTACGAAGCTCCATTCCCTAAAGCTCTTTCTTATGTTCCTCCTCGTCTTCGTCCTCCTCAGACTCTTTTCCCTGCACCTCTTTCTCCTGTTCCTTCTCCTCATCGTCGCCGTCCACGTCTCCCTGCCATATATTACCCCATTAAGCAGGTCACCTCTGGACGCCGCAGCGCCTCTAACAGCCGCCCCGCAGGACCGCAGTATTTCCGACAATAAAAGAGTCTCCGGGAGGTACTTGAGGCAACAAAGGCTGGTGTCCAGGGTCGGCGTTGCGGCCACTCACTCGCCCCCCTCCCTTACCTGTGGGCGCTAAGGGATGATTCAGGCCACGACTCTCTCTCTCTCTCTCTCTCTCTCTCTCTCTCTCTCTCTCTCTCTCTCTCTCTCTCTCTCTCTCTCTCATTCTTATGTCACTGTTGCCTTTTTTACATCTTAATTTTTCTTTTCTTTCTTTTCTCTTCCTTCTTTTCGTGTTCCTCATCCTTGATCAATGTTTTATTTTCCTACTTAATTGTCTTTATTAATTTCTTAGTTCATTCTTTCACTCATTTATTTTTCTATTCACTGATATTAATTAATTTCCTTACATATTTGCTCACCTTATTTTCTTTCACCTTAAGTTTTATTTTGCTCTGTACGAACGTTATATCTACCAATTTTTCTGTTTCTTCTCACCATTTGTCATCTTTATTGCGTTATTTTCTAGTTTAAGTACTAAGTATACGACACCTGGTCTGTTTTTGTTATATATAGTCAGTCCTTTATAACCTGTTTTATGGCCTCTTGTGACATCCTTCCCTTCACCTCCTTGGCTCCATTATAAAGATAGATATGTAAGTTGTCAGCAGATATTCAACAGTGTTATTGACTTCTTCATTAGTTAGCTGTAACAAAAAGGCTGTGTTGCACTAGTGTGTCCTATAAACTCGATATAAAAAGCCTAGATGCATTGTTTGCCAGTGTAATATGTAGAATTGTCGTTTAATACATTTTTATGTTTCTTTACCATGCTAATATCAAGGGGAAATGAAAAATAATTATATACAGGGATTGCTAAACGTGTTGACCCACTGGTTTCTTGTAGATTCCCTTATTTTGTCATGTTTTACGCTACTGCTATAAAAGGAATCTCTCTCTCTCTCTCTCTCTCTCTCTCTCTCTCTCTCTCTCTCTCTCTCTCTCTCTCTCTCTCTCTCTCTCTCTCTCTCTCTCTCTCTCTCTCTCTCTCTCTCTCTCTCTCTCTCTCTCTCTCTCTCTCAGGAGCTTCATATTTTGCAGACAGATTTGCAGTTTAGTTTATTTTCGTATGACTCTCTCTCTCTCTCTCTCTCTCTCTCTCTCTCTCTCTCTCTCTCTCTCTCTCTCTCTCTCAGGAGCTTCATATTTTGTAGGTTAACTGGTAGTTTTGCATTTTAGTTTATTTTCGTATGACTCTCTCTCTCTCTCTCTCTCTCTCTCTCTCTCTCTCTCTCTCTCTCTCTCTCTCTCTCTCTTCATATTTTGTAGGTTAACTCATTTTAGTTTATTTTCTCTCTCTCTCTCTCTCTCTCTCTCTCTCTCTCTCTCTCTCTCTCTCTCTCTCTCTCTCTTCTCTCTAGGTAGGTTAACTGGCAGTTTTGCATTTTAGTTTATTTTCGTATGACTCTCTCTCTCTCTCTCTCTCTCTCTCTCTCTCTCTCTCTCTCTCTCTCTCTCTCTCTCTCTCTCTCTCTCTCAGGAGCTTCATATTTTGTAGGTTAACTGGCAGTTTTGCATTTTAGTTTATTTTGTATGACTCTCTCTCTCTCTCTCTCTCTCTCTCTCTCTCTCTCTCTCTCTCTCTCTCTCTCTCTCTCTGTCTGTCAGCTCAACAGTGGTCTGGGGGAGTGGCAATAAATCGTGTGCCTCCTCGTCCGTCCACTCGAGGGAAGGAACCAGATTGACTAGACTCCTGGCCTCTTAACTTGATCCATTATGATGCCCCGAGATACCGCGACACTGGACCTTCCCCTACCCCCTACCCGCCCTCCTTCCCTTCACCATCCCCTCTCCCCTCCCTCCCTCCCTCCCTCAGCCTTAACTTAATGTCCAACGAGCCTTATGCAGTGACTCCATTCATCCTCTCACTCTTGCATAATGTTCACTTAGTTTTCAGGTTTCTTGTTCTTGTTCTTCAACTGGTTTGTTATGTTTTGAGGTGCCGTTGTTGCTATTTCAGATTTGTGTCACTGATTTTTTTTTTCCATCATTGATTTAGTATTGGTTTGATTCATATGGTGGAATATTCGTTTGTGTTATTTTTTTTTTTCGAATTTGCAGAGTTCAAAGTCAATTCCTGGTTTTTTTTTTTTTACATGGTTCTAGATTCGATCCTTCTCTTCACTTCACTATCTACCTTCTTCAATTATTACTTCACGTAGCATTGGATGGATACGTTTAGTCAACTTTCCAGTCACTCACTCCGTTGTCTAATTCACGATGTTCCGGTTTCGTTTGAACATGAACCTTCTTGATCTCGAATTCGTTTCGATCTCGTTATCGCAGAGTCGCGGATTCGCTTGGCCTTCGCTCTAACCTCTTGGTGTTTGTATGTCCGTCTGACTGTGCGGCAGTGATGGTGTCTCCGTTTTGAGGAGATCGATGGGTGAGGGGGAGGGTCTGTGAGAGAGAGAGAGAGAGAGAGAGAGAGAGAGAGAGAGAGAGAAGGAAAGCGAGGGTAGTAAGGGAGAATTGGAGGGGAGGAAAAGAGGAGGTAGGAAAGGAGGGACAGAGGAAAGGGGCGTGTCAAGAGAGGGTAGTGAAAGGGGAAGAGAGATGACGGGTACAGAAAGAGACATGAGTTGCCTCTCTCTCCCCCTCTCTCTCTCTCTCTCTCTCTCTCTCTCTCTCTCTCTCTCTCTCTCTCTCTCTCTCTCTCTCTCTCTCTCTCTCTCTCTCTCTCTCTCTCTCTCTCTCTCTCTCTCTCTCTCTCTCTCTCTCTCTCTCTCTCTCTCTCTCTCTCTCTCTCTCTCTCGCAGAATAAATAACTTACTCCATCCACTCGTGTGTTTATACATATATATTTTTTGCCTGTCCGTGGAAGTTCCCAGTTGACGCTTTAATAGTTTCCTTGAGATAAGCAGCCGATAAATATAAACAGGATGCTCAACCCGAAGAATATCCTATTTATATCTAGTCTCTGATTAGTTAGATTTATTAACTTTGTAAATAAGAACCGACTCATATAAGCCAGACGGGTTTGTTGATAAGCAGAAAGTGAAGGTTGGTGGATGGAGATACTGAGGTGAGTGGAGGGGAACGCTCACATATGTTACTCTTTGCTTTATGACAAAATTGTTCTCTTAATATAATACCCAAGAGCTTCTGTGTATACTTTGCTCCTCAGGTTTTCCCTCAACTAAGAGTTTTACATACAGGAGAATAGCATATGGGCTGATTGAGGAATGATAATCATGATGCGTTCTATGAAACAGTATACTAACTTTCTTGTATCCCTCTTGTTGCGAAAATAAATTATTTAAGAACATATGGAGGTCATGATAAGGTCTTTGAAGGAATTTCTTATTATTCTTACTTTTATATCTCTCCTGGCTCGAAAAGATATAATTATTGTCAATACTACAATCTCCGTCGCGTTCTCACTATCTATAATTATCGGACATGAGACAGGCTGCTGCATGGTTCAAGCTCTTATAATCGATATATCAGTGATCGATGAAGGTCACCAGGACTGGCCTTGGATAGGAACAGACAGGTTTAGGGTGATAAACTCTGAAAATTTGGTGTGACTATAAGAACTAAGAAAAAAAGAATCATAGGACATATACTATTTTGTATCAACTTAAACAAAATGACGAAATGCTAGATGTTTTCATTCACATGTTTAACGACTACGCGGTTGAATTTTGAATATGAAGCGGCAAGGTTTAAAGTCAATATTCTGTGTGATTGGAACTTTGAGGAAAAACAAAATAGCCACATTGATGCTGGAATGTCTGTGTTAGGGAAACAAACGAAAACATCAACCACTACTTATGTTACCGAGAAGACACTCAACCCAAAACACACCTTGAGTAAAGCTCCTGAAGTGGAATCTTTTGCATTCTTGTGAGAGGCTTCGGGGTTTGCGGCGAGGGAGCGGCATCGGAATGTCTTAATTACCCACCAGTCCACACTCCACCTGGTCATTAAGGGATTCTTAGTTGTTATTCCGTTGCATTCCTCTCAATTAGCGTGATCACCTGACTAATGAGGCGGGCGTTGTTAAGCGAGGGTGGACGGTGATCAGCGACGTGTTATGGGCGGGAGGAGGTTCAGGTTCTTAGGCGGTGGCCCTGTTTCTGCTCCACGAGAGTGTTGGTTAGTTTGTATGGACGCGAGACTCTCGATTAGGGGGTCTGCTGGATGAGTTGTGGCTAGGACGCTTGTACGCAGGGCCCGCTTATTTGTAAAGCTGTAAAAGTGCAAGGTGGAGGGCTTAAGGGTTGGACAAGCTTTTCTTTCTGGAAATGAGGGAAAATGGGAGGGACTGGTGTTTGGTGGAGTGTTGGATGGAGAATGGCTTCAAGGACTATTGATCTGGAAGTGTAAGATGGAAAGCTAATGGGCTGGAAATGCTTTTTCTTGGCGAGGGTCTGGAGTTTGAAGGACTGTTGGGTGGAAGATAAGTTTTAAGGGTTGTTGGCTTGGAAAACAGAGGGTTGCGAAGAAAATGTGCTATGGACTAGAAATTTGGTGATCAGAGAGTAAAAGACTGGAAGGGGATGCACTGAAGGGGTGTTGAATTGAATGGAGGGACAGTTGAACTAGAACGAAATAAAAAGAAAAGCCCTGAAAACAGACATTGTCATTAAGAGAGCTGATAAACTGGGACACATGGAAATGGGAGAAACGAGCCTGAAGATCCTTTTAGTTCTGGGTTTGATGTTGAGGAGCTGGAGGGAGGTCCAAGGAGGCATGACGCATTGCTGCCGCCGCCTCCGGAAACTCCTCAGTCTGCTACTGGAATTTAAATTAACCAAAACGTGTTGGCGAGAAGATAAGTTGCTAGACAACGCTGAATCTTTGGCCTCTGGTCATGTATGCTTTGCTATTCTTCTTTTGTGTCGCTTATACTAAAAGAAATAATGGATTTAACTTATATAGGGAAAAATCTGATATTCTCTCGAAATGAGAAGACAATTTAGATATGAGAAAAGATGTGATATTGTTGTTTTACCATAAAATTAAAGACCATTTTCAAGGAGTATAGAATGTGTTGCATCGCCCAATCTCGTCTTCGCTACGGCGAATAGTGAGGAAAGCTAGACAGAGAGAGAGAGAGAGAGAGAGAGAGAGAGAGAGAGAGAGAGAGTCACCGTCACCGTCACCCATCACTCCGGCCAAGAGAAGCATCTGGGCGCGACTTCTCGATCTAGATATCAATAGTTCTCGTACAGTTGTTGGCCGGGAGACGGGCGTGAGGGATGACTGCGCTATGGACCTGCCAGCGCCCGCCTGCTGATGGATGAGCCTCTTGCTTATGCATTTAAAGTGTGACTATCAGATTGCCTTGTAGTGAGTGGTGCTCTCCTCTCCCTCCTTCCCTCGCATGTGTGTGTGTGTGTGTGTGTGTGTGTGTGTGTGTGTGTGTGTGTGTGTGTGTGTGTGTGTGTGTGTGTGTGTGTGTGTGTGTGTGTGTGTGTGTGTGTGTGTGTGTGTGTGTGTGTGTATTTGTGTGCTGTTGGTTTATCTTGTCATAAAAAAAATGTTCCGGGAGTAATGAAAAAGGTGTTATGTCAGTCTTAATTATTAAAATATATTCCTCTAGATAAACAGGGAATAGCATAAACTTCTTCATTATCCATGTATAAACAAAGAAACCAATCATTATTTACATTCGTGAGTGGAAGGAAAAGCTCACATTCTTTTTTACTCTTTACACAAAGCATAAAGGACTAAAAGCAAAAAAATAATGGAATGCCGTAAAAATTGAATTGATTAATAAACAACATTCCGTTCATCCTTCTTCATTTTTTCTTACCCTTCTTATCTACCTTTTACCTAATTCTTCCTTTCCGTTTTCCATTATCCTCCTTTCCTTTCCTAACTTTTAACTCTATGTTCCCTACTCTGCTCCTTCTTGTCATT
Source organism: Portunus trituberculatus (assembly GCF_017591435.1). Taxonomy (NCBI): domain Eukaryota; kingdom Metazoa; phylum Arthropoda; class Malacostraca; order Decapoda; family Portunidae; genus Portunus; species Portunus trituberculatus. The sequence goes on along the minus strand of NC_059298.1, from coordinate 19,324,398 downwards.
CCTCGCTTTCCACATCAATCTTTTCCCTTTTCTTAGATGTTTTCTCCTTTTGCTTCCTAATTCTCTCACCTTGCATCCCGTTTCATTCTTTAACTGCCTCTCTCTCTCTCTCTCTCTCTCTCTCTCTCTCTCTCTCTCTCTCTCTCTCTCTCTCTCTCTCTCTCTCTCTCTCTCTCTCTCTCTCTCTCTCTCTCTCTCTCTCTCTCTCTCTCTCTCTCTCTCTCTCTCTCTCTCTCTCTCTCTCTCTCTCTCTCATCTTACCATGTAACCTGCCTTATTTGTTCCTTTCTCTAGTTGTCTCCTGTCCTCTCGTTCTAAGTCCGCCTGTTCTTCAATACCTCCTTCTTTTATTGCAGGCTGCCTCGCCTATCCTCTTCACCCCTTCTCTCCTGTATCTGCCTGCTCTTCCGTACCTCTCCGCCCCTCCCTTGTCTGTCCCTGAGTGTTGGCTTGGGCATAAACCAACAAAGGGAGGCATAAGTTAATCACACGGCGCTGGAGACATAAAGTACAACTGTCTCCCAAACACACGGTAATTGGAGGTAATTATTAAGCGCTATTGTGGCCGCGTCTCTTAGCGCTGGCCAGGTGAAGGGGCGGAGGGAGGGATGGAGGAAGGGAAGGAAATCGAGGGGCTGAAGGGACAGTTGAAAAAAAAAATGTTAATGACTGGGTTAATACAGGGTCAGGTAATTTTGAATGTTAATTAATAATGATGGGATGGTCAAGGGATTCTCCGGTACTGATGTGGAAAGGAAGGTAAATTACGGTGGGAATGGAGAGGAGAAAGAGTGGAAGGAGAGGGAGGGGTACTGGTAGCTGGCAGTGGTGGTAGTGGTGGTGGTGGTGATGGTGAGGTAGGCTTGGAAACGACAATGAGACTTAAGAGGATGATCGTAATGCGTGAAAACATTTAATAAGGTTGGAAAAAAGAAAGTATAATTACTGATAAAAAACCCTTGAATAAAAAATGAAGGCCTGATAAGCATGTAAAGATAAGCCGTAAACAAGGAAAAAAAAGAGGCTGTTTAGTGATACACCTTTGAAAGAATAAATGAAAATCTATCTCTCATAAAAAATAAATCGCAAACACAAACATCCACAGAAACAAGTAAAACAAATAAGTATTACCAAGAGAACAAGTATTAAATTTATCATCAGACGAGAGGGTACGATTGACTTTAGCAGCTTTAGCCCTCTCGTGTACAACTCCTCTTTGACACTCGCTGACTGCCTAACGAAATCGTCTTACTCACAGAAAATGTAAAACAAACAACTATTACCAAGAGAAAAGCACAAATATATCATCGGACGAAAGGATAAGGTTTATTCCAGCAGATTTAACCCTCGTGCGTACAACTGCTCTTTGACACTCGCCCTCTGGCTCATGAAAGTGTCATGTCTCGTATAGAATATGAAAATCTGCCTCTTCCCTTCCAGCACACTCCTCGCTGGGCCGCCGGATCGCGCTAAGCCTCTTCACTTACTGCTGCTGCTTTTACCTGAGGCGAGCAGCGCACAACTTTTCATGATCCCTCTTTTTTGGGCCGTCCATATCAGCGAGGCTCACTCTCTCGCTGGTCTCTAGAACTTCGATGATCCCTCGTTGCGCATTTTGTAGTTCCTTTATTATTTTATAACGTGCTCACCTCTCACGTAGGTTCATCCGCCCTTGTAGAGGAAGTGTGCATGAGTGTGTATGAGTGTGTGTGTGTGGATGATGTGAATGATTCGGAGAGAGTGTCCACCACCGGCTCATGTGAGGGGAAAAGAGAGAGAGAGAGAGAGAGAGAGATTTGTTTTGTGTCTTCGAAATTGTGCTCTCTTCAGAGAGAAGATATTTACCTTAGATGAGGTGTATGAGGGTATTTTTATTTATTTATTTATTCACTTCAGTATGACAAAATAACTAAAAAGAAAGAAAGATAATAATTTAAACCTATAGTATAATTAATATTTACAATATTTTCAATTATATTACATTATTTTCTTTGTCACGACACCTCTCGGAGAAATCGAGCTTGGACACACCGCCTGTAAGATAATAACTAGTAATGGCATAAATAAACAAGAAAAACAGTTGGCTCTGAGCGGCCTTATCGTGCACCTTCAAGCCACACACATGTTGGATACAGTAATTATTTGCAGAGAAGGAGGGAGACCGGAGCCTAACGTGTCCTTTCTTTATCACCAGCAGAACCACTTTCCGGGAGGAGGTCCCCTTGAAAACTCCGATAAGAGGAGCCCCGCCCATTGTAACCTAAAAGGTCATCTGGGCCACGGATGGGTCACAACGGCGCCGCCCCAGTGTGCTGGCCACGCCCTCCCCCTTCCGCCACCAGGCAGCCCTCGTCTTCCCCCCACCCTGCTCTCTGTCGTCCACACGGAGGTAGGTGTGGGGCCCTCTTAATGACAGGTTGTGTTGTGTTTTAGCTAATTAGCCACCGTCCTTATAAAGGCATGCTCCCTCATTTAATTCATTAATTTGTTCTAATTGGCCAGTAAGTTTTGTAAGTGAATTCTGAAAGTGACATGGTGCTCAAGTATTGGCCAAAGAGCGGCCGGGTTCGATTCTTGGCTATGTGTTGCGTAGCGGATAAGTGAACGGCTCTGGAACACTTTCGAAGCGGAGCGAAACGAAGATCTGGAGAGTATCTGTTCATCCGCAAAACTTGAACTTCCAAACACAGATAACAAAAAAAAAAATATGAGAACGATATTTAGTTCTCTTTGTTTTGCCTTCTGGTCGGATGGCGTTTAGAGAAAGAAAGTGTCTTCGTTCGCAATTCTGCTTAAATTCCTCGTGATATCTTGTGCCTGGGCCAATTAGGGAAGCAAATTAGGTATAAGATAAAAAAAGAAATGCATGTTATCACCACGACGCTCCCATTAATAAGTGCTTGCAAACCATGAATACCAGAAAATAATTACCATTGTGCTTGGATTATCACTTCACCACTTCTACTACATCTATTTGGACTGGCGATAGGGGAGATACAACCGGGCTGCTCGGAAGGGAATCTTGTCTTATATTAGTAAGCTTTATGGCCCTAAAACATTGCCAGGGTGAGGCTGCGGGCACAGATGACCAGCCCCGATACCTGTCGTGGTCATTTTGGTTAACCGAGGAGGAAGAGAGCTCAAGGGAAGGCTGCGTGGGGAGAGGGGGATATGGGAGGACCAGTTGTGTGTTGTGGGCGTGCATGTGGGAAAAGTAAGGATCTGTGGGGTCTTATTGGGGGCTTTTGTGGCCAGTGAAGGCTATAGTAACATTTTGAGACGCTCGTAATATCCTTTCTAGTGTGTGTGTGTGTGTGTGTGTGTGTGTGTGTGTGTGTGTGTGTGTGTGTGTGTGTGTGTGTGTGTGTGTGTGTGTGTGTGTGTGTGTGTGTGTGTGTGTGTGTGTGTGTGTGTGTGTGTGTGTGTGTGTGTGTGTGTGTGTGTGTGTGTGTGTGTGTGTGTGTGTGTGTGTGTGTGTGTGTGTGTGTGTGTGTGTGTGTGTGTATGTGTGTGTGTGTGTGTGTGTGTGTGTGTGTGTCGTAGGAGAGTTATGTAAACATCTCTATGCTCACCTTTTAGACTAAAGTGTCTGCCTGATTTCATCCTTTCATTTTTCTATAAGTGGAAGTGACGGACAATGCTCTAAATAATGACTCCTCTATTTTCGTGAGCTGTATACACATGTTCTCCCTTTATACTTATTTTCTGGTTTACGGACGCTTGGTGCAGGGAAGCTGTTGGTGTGGGACGCGGCAGGTTATAAGGCAAAAGAGAACAATCCTTGAGGCGCCGCGTCACCGTGTATGGGAACCTCAGAACAAAAGAGACAAGCAGATAAACCAAGTGTTCAAGTCTCCCAAGTGCCCAGCGCCGCGCCCTGACCTCGTGCTGCGCTACCTTGCGATCCCGCGAGACAAGCTAGCCATGATGTCTTACTAGAAAGGCTCGGATGGCGGATCAACTTAAGTACTCAGACACACGTCCTTGACCGGATACGTTCACGAGTTGCAACAGACGATGGAGCGAATATTAAACCTGAACTAACTTCCGAACGAAAGGTTTTGGGAAGTCTACGTGGAAAAAAAGTCCATGTGATTGGTTTTATGGCTGGAAAACCGCGAGCCACCCATAGGGAAGAGCGCCATAAAGCAGGAAGGTACACACGAAGAGAGACAAGCCAGGGCATCTCAGCTCTAAGGGACGAGGGCACAGGGATGGCTAGGCTCAGGGGCAGATGGAGCATTAAGGCAGAGTTATCAGTGGACCAGATAAGTCGAGAAGGGTAATTAGGGGATATTGTAAAGTATTAGAGGTAAGGTGGGCAGCGGCAAGCCTCTCGACCAACACCACCACTACCACCGCCACTCTGCAAAGAATCCACTTATTCCACCCTTCTTCCCTCTTCTTTCCCGTCCCTTCCTGTGTCCCTCCTTTCCCTTTCCATTCCTCCATCCGTCAGGTGTAGCAGCCAACAGGAAACTAAATTGAATATCACACACACGCAAAAAAGAGAAAAAGAGAGAGAGAGAGAGAGAAAAAAGAACTTCCTCCCTACTATAAAACATTCCCTCTGATTAAGTCGTCAGCGTGAAATGTTTGCGAGGCTTTATTTATCTTCCCAATTACTCTCACGAGGGGCTTGTTTATGTATTCATTTTTTACTCCTTTTGGTAGCACAACGTCCGGCTCGCAGTCATTCATCAGTGGACGGCGGGAATTCCTTACACGTATCGGATATCTCTGAACGCTTGATGGACGGCAAGAATAAGACCTTTGTTTTTCTGGTTGTGCTTCTCACCTCTTTCTAAACCTGCTGGATCTGGCCGCAAGGAGCCTCGTGATTACAAAGTGTGATGTAAGAAATATGCATTTTGTTAATTTTACACAAGTAGAGAGACATACTCTACAAACTGGAGCATATTGTTTTCTTTTCTTTTTTTTCTACGTAATTGGCGTTCTGGCTAAAACTTACAAAGAGACTGCGATAAAAGACTACTTAGAAATGTCAACCCGAAAAAGGAAAATATATAAAAAAAAAATTTCTGTTATTCAAATATAGAAAAAAAACACTCTTGCTTAATGTTTGTTACCAATTTTTGCAGTTTTTCTTTTTCCCGTTAGAAAGTAGATTCTTTTGATTTGATATGTCTGAACGCTAAATCTATTTATTAAAATGCTACAAACATTAGCAAAAGTACCATCTGTTACTTATACTCAACCCTTCTAACGACCTTCCACTTCCACGAAATGAAACACCTGAGCATTTCACCGTCACTTCCTCCCATTTCACACATGCTCATTCCTCGTAAACCCGCTACATCTTCTTCACCAGTAAGACTTCGCCGCACTAAAGCCCCAACCAACACGTCACCAGCAGGAGGCCACCGGTGACAGTCACGCCCCTTGTGATATACGGCCCCTTGCACAATGCCTTGAGTCTAGCTTATGGTTGTAAACTTCTCTAAGCCGCCCGTCATGCGCCGCCCATTGCTGTCCCATGAACCTCTCCATTTAAGACCCACATTATGAACTCAAGGCTCGTCTAGTACCAGTGTAGAGGCCATTATATTGCCTCGCGTAAGAATCACTCCCAGGTGGACAGAGCTGGGCTTCGGATGAGAGTGTTTATGTTTAGTATTACGTTTGGACATAAAAATGCACTGAAACATACCTATGAGAAACTAACACAAATGATTATATTAGTGTGTGGAATATATGTAGCTGTCTTTATAGTTGAAGAAGGTTATTTGAAATACTTTGGTGAGTAGAGGAGATTCTAGTGTTCATCGAGAAAAATCCACAGGTTCAAGCTGAAAAAAAGAGGTAGAACAATGCTAGTTTGGATTACGAGAGAGAGAGAGAGAGAGAGAGAGAGAGAGAGAGAGAGAGAGAGAGAGAGAGAGAGAGAGAGAGAGAGATATATATATATATATATATATATAGAGAGAGAGAGAGAGAGAGAGAGAGAGAGAGAGAGAGAGAGAGAGAGAGAGAGAGAGAGAGAGAGAGAGAGAGAGAGAGAGAGAGAGAAAATCGAGCTAACGAACAAAGCATAAAGGAAACTAAGATGGTATAGATGAAAGTTGCTAAGGAAAAAAAAAATAGGAAACCCAAGAAAATAAAAATGCTGAACTCTTTTGAGACTGAACATATAATCCGTCATGCACGTAATTCCCCAAAGAACACGTGATGTCTTATCTCCTTCGCCTTTTCACCACAAAAGTCTGACGAGACTTCCGAAATTTGTCCAAAAAGAAGTAGTTCCATAAAATTCTTCGCGCCCTTTTAAGTCCAAGACTCCCACAAAGCTCCCGAAGCCCCAAGACTCCCATAGGTGTTCTTAAAGCCCATCAGGAACCTTCACGAACTAGTCTAACATCGCCATAACTCTCGCAGCGTCCTTTCAACACTCTCTCAGGATTTTTAACTCTAATTCGGTTTCGATACGGATTTTTTAATGTTTTTAGTGCTTAACCCTGTCTCTCTTGGTGTATGTCCTAGTAACATTTCCGTCTCATTGGCCTTTTAACTTGTGGTGTATGATATTTGCTACTTCAAGACGCCATCAAATCATAGTTAGTGGGAATTAGAGAAAGAAAAGATGAAGGCCACTAGAGGTAGGCAATTTGTTAGTCTTACCTTGCTGTGATGATGACGAAGGAGAAAGAGGCACGAGAAGCGGCAGGAGCAGCAGCAGCCCTTTATCTCTGAGTATTTCATTATTTCCTCCACCCACGTCTCTACTAATCGCCTCTAACCACCTGGCGGAGGGAGGGATGGAGGGAAGAGAGGGGTGGACAGGGAGGAAGGCAGCCGCTTCTCTTCTCTCCTTTCCTTCAGCTGCGTCGTGCACCTCATCGGCCTCTCTCCCACCCATCTCTTCTTCCCCCTCCCTCTCTCCATTCCACCTCTCTCTCTCTCTCTCTCTCTCTCTCTCTCTCTCTCTCTCTCTCTCTCTCTCTCTCTCTCTCTCTCTCTCTCTCTCTCTCTCTCTCTCTCTCTCTCTCTCTCTCTCTCTCTCTCTCTCTCTCTCTCTCTCTCTCTCTCTCTCTCTCTCCCAACTTGCCACGCGGGTCGCCACCTGTCACTTGCACCAGCGGGCGGATGTCGAGTAAACACTACCTTCAGGAAATTAATTATAGTATTTACACTTGGACAAGGATTTGTTCGTTTAGCACGGAAGGAGTAAGAGGAGAGTTTACATTAATCATTTTATAATTGAGCATATTACGTAGAATGCCAGAATGACTTTGTTTATAGCATGTACTATGAAACATTCCATTACCATAAACATACCAGTGTGTCTTCATCAAACCAGCGACGTATAGGCGGAAACGAGGCCACCAAGAAAGGTTTTAAGGGAACGTTAAGATTCCAGACTCAAAAACCAGACAAATGAAGCCGCACACAGGCGGGAGAGACCTGTCTAGAGAAGGCAGAAGACCTCCCAGACTTAAGACAATTTTCCCTGTCAGGTTGGCAGAGTGGTTAGCTACCAGATCACGGGCGAGGCTTGATAATGGGACGAAATTGGAGACAGCGGAATGGGCATGGCTGAGGGGGACAGACGAGAGAAGGAAGAGGAGGTGCAGGAGCTGAAGAGCTGGAGGTGGGGGAGAGAGGGAGGAGGGAAGGGTGGTCAATATCTTTTAGTATTAAGTGGTAGTATAGTTATTTGTTGTGAGTTAGATTCAAAGTGGATTTTAGGAAATTTGATAAATGTATGATGTTATGATAATGCGGATGTCTAAGTGCTTTTGTTGTGGGAGGAAGAATGCATCGGGGATGGTGTGTGTATGAGTGTGTGTGTGTGTGTGTGTGTGTGTGTGTGTGTGTGTGTGTGTGTGTGTGTGTGTGTGTGTGTGTGTGTGTGTCTGCTTACCTGTCTCTTTGTGCTTATGTGTTTTCTGTTGTTGACCTTAATCTCCTTCATCCACGGCTGCTAGTCTAGAAATAATATACATGTTCTTTAATTTTCTTCCTCATACACACACTGACTCTCACTGACTCTCATGCTTCAGTTATAGATATCATGTAAGAGTTCAGTTTAACATTACAGGGAACAAAGTAATAAAATGTTTTGTTGTTTATGTTGACATTTTGCCGACAAGGTACAGCTTGATATATTCAATGTATACTTTTTCATTATTACATTTCACCTACGTCCAATTTTCTGCTCCTCATATTCACTCTCCGCCCCTCTCCATTTTCCCTTTGTTTGCCTCTCCTCCTCCAGTCCTAGATCACCAATTCCTCCTCTCTGTTTCCCTCCCTCCCTCTGTCCTTCCCTCCTTCCTTCCTTTCCTCCTTCTCTCTCTCTCTCTTTGGGATATGAGGTGTGCAGAGTATCACCCACATCGATAACTTATCACATTTATCGCAGCCACGAAAAAAAGCCAGGCGTATAATCGATCTTGGCATATAAGGGGTGTTCACTATAATTTCCAGAAGGCATACTTAAATTGTGTTGATTAAGACCCGAGGCAAGACGAAGGGGAACCGAACTAAGCGCTCCACAATGTTACGTTCACCTGCACCTTCCCTTTCCCTCCTCGTCCCTGTCTCTCTCCATCTCGTCCTTCCCTTTCCCTCTCTCGCCGTCTCTCTAACCTTCGTCTGCCTTCCGATGGCCTATCAGTTCCACCTAAATTTCTTGTGCCATGTTCCCGCAACGGTGTATCTCGTTCCGCTGTGTTCCTGGCTGTGCTTTTTCACGTGAAGGCATCGGGGCGTCGAGATGTGAATTGGAACGGCGCAGCGGTTGGTGATCAGAACGATATGATGCGATATCCCCAACCTGCCATTTTGAGCCAATAAGATCAACAATCTATGAAGACCCTTAACTTCGCCAGTTTTGAGCGTCCGAACCGGGGTAGTGGAGCGATATATCGGAGGCGCAGCTCAAAATCTGGCCGTGGATAACTCCCCATATTTTTTTTATCAAGAGTTAAGAAGTGGTGGAGGGCGAAGGAAGGTGGTGGTTGGTCGTCTCAAGGCGGCGATTCCCTCGGGTTGTGTTTCTAGCCATTTTGGGCGAGGGCGGACGCAGCGTCTCCCCAGCGAGGAGTGTTTGGGTAAGGGGCCGTAGTTTGAGGCAATCTTGGTCCATTATGAAGCAATATGGAAGCGCCGTATAAAAACATCCGCGCCCACAGCACCGAAGCTTCAAATTCCCTCTTATCAAAGCATCTGCGGAATCAATTATAAGATGTGGAGAAGAGCAGGACGACGACGGGCAAAAAGGGAAGGAAGAGGAGAAGGAAACTCGAAAAAAAATATGATCATTCACAATCTGTTTCTCTCTGAAATAACCATCACTCACTCACTCACTCCGCCTGCCGCTTCTTTATCCACTCACAAAACTGTCAGCCTCTCAACACCTGACAATCAATTCATCGCTTACTTTCACCTTCCTAACCTCTTTCCCAATCTCTTTTCACCCTCGCATCCCAGCAACCACCCCCAACAAACACCCCACCAAGCACCATGCCAAACACCACGATTATTGTCACAAGACGCGCAAAATATTTTCACTGGGTAATGCTATAAAGGACTATAAAAACTTAACAATTTGCTTCTAATTGGGGTCGTGGCCGATGGACTGGTTATTTCTTGTCTGTTGGTCGCGAGAAACATCCTGCCGGCGGCCCGGGACCACACATCCCCTCCTGCTTTTATCTCCGTGTTAAAATTTGAGTTAGTGTAAGATAATTTCCTTAACGTGATAAGCGTGTGGTTCTTGGTATAGTTTAAATTCCTTAGCACAGTCATTCCCGGCATTGCTCGCACGCTAGTTTGCCTCTCATTAGCAGAGAATGTGTGGGCAAGGCAGGCGGCAGGGCAATCGGGCGCATGAAGTGGAACTGAGCACAGGCTTGGAGGGGAAGGATAAAGAGGCGAGGGAGAGAGGAAGGGAGGGATGCATGTTCGTACCTTCTCACGAACATGTCGGTTTTTGCGTGTATTTTGTATTGAATTAAAACAAGGGAATGTTGGCCAAAGCGTTAAAATTATCTGTGTGATGTCAAGAGTAAAATTGAATGCATGTGTAAAAAGGGAGCGGTAGGAAATATATTTTGGTATCGTGGAGAATTTTCCTCGTTCCCTCACGTATGCTGAATAAAATCAAGCCCTTTTTGTCTCTCATTCTCTCTTATTTCCTGTTAAAAGTAATACAAAACCTGCCTGAACTACCTGCCAAGAATTTCCTGCGTAAAGCTTAAATGTTTTATAGACATTTGTGAAACTATTAAAATCTTATATTGAGACATTGATCCTCTTGTGGCGGTGGTGGTGGTGGTCGTGGTGGGGTGGGTGGTGGTGGTAACAAATGGATTGCTGTGACGCCAAAGTGAAAATATCAGGAGAAAATTTGGCATTAAAGCAGGAGTGAAGTATAAAACAGCGTTAATGTGTTGTGCAGTGTGGCGAGAAGCGTAGTAGGGTTGCAAGACTAACTTGCTGGGTAAAGGAACACGAAGAGAACATAAATAGATGAGAAAGAGGGAAACGGAAAGAAGCAGAAGTATGAGAAGCAGGAAAGATAAGAAGGAAGAATGACGGTAAATGGAGAGATGAAGAGGAGGGTAAAGGAAAGAACACTAGGAGAAAAAAAAAATGAACAAAGGAAAGAAAAGAAGCAGGAGAAAAAGAAAAAAATACAATGGAAGAGAAGGACGGCATAGAAAAGAAAGGTTTCACTTAAGGTGGCCTCGGTCGCTGCAAATAAGCGGAATCCCCAGGCAAATTAGTGGCAATCACTGCTCATTGGGTGATCCAGTACGTCACGCCAAGGTCTCGCCGCCTCTAATCCCTGCACACCAGACGCAACAGTAGACGACACTTCAATTACCGATTATTAGCAAAAATTATACCCCTGAGCGCGTTCCTGAGAATTCCCGTGTTCTTTGTGGTAGCGTGCACTCGAGGGCACACTCAATAAAAGAAGTTCTCCCCTACACGGTGTTATTATCCTGTTTCCACCCATTGAAACAAGACTTGCCTTTATTCTTCTTCGTCCCTCAAATTTATTCAGGTTAGCCGTGTCTGCTCTTCCTCAGACATTGTTTCTGGCACATGTTCCTTAAGAAACAACACAAGGTAATAGCCACTCGGCGGTGTGATGCCGGTCTGGCCATTGTGTAAGTAAACAGTATGTGTGTAACTATTAATTTATATAATGGCTACATTGACCACAGAGTAACCGTGAAATTGTGGCAGCTTTTCAGAAATGTTAGGAGATGCTTCAGAGATCTTCAGACTTGACACTTTCCCTTGTTCTGGACACTCGATTGAGCGAAGAGAAGTGGCGGTAGGGTCGAAAGTCCTACGGCGCTGAGCTATCCGTGCTGACCCTTAATAGCACGCTTATTATGAACTTCTTTACATTTTAGCTGTGAGTATTACGTTCCTTGATACCACCTTGAAATATTTGCGGCTAATAATCACTTACGAGTTACAGATGGACATAGCGGAGGGTCGGCTGGACCCAAGAAGAGCCTTGTGACGAGGTGCGGAGGGGCGCTCACTGGCGAGGGTAGGGCCGGAGAGAGTGTCTGGCTTAGGATGGATAAGATACAGGTATATTCTTCGGTGTGGGTTACCTGGCGCGGAGAAACGACCCCTTGTCACTACTCTCACTGCTTACCGCGGGAGTTTATGGGCGTCCCAGGGGCCCGGCACGCTGCGAGGATGTGTTGCCATCACGTGACTGGGAGGGAGAGGAGGAGGCTTCAGCGGGGGAGTCGTGAGTGGGGTGAGGCTGCCCCCTGTGCCCATCTCCTTATTGGGATCCGCCTTACCTGTCGACGCGTCACTTCACCGCGGGGCCTGAGTTAAAATTCATGAAATAATTACAAGGCATCGCCGCTTGTTAGGACAGGCGAGGCATGGCATGATACCTGCCGGTTTCGGGTCTGCTGGTCGGGTAACTCTCGCACCCCAACACTCGCCGTTCTTCCTCCCGCAGCAGGTGTGTGGCTTGAGGCGCGGCGAGGTGGTGTGCGGGGGCAGGTGCTGCAGGTGTCTCGGAGGTGAGCGTCACGGAGGATGAATCAAGCGGTGGCGTGGGACTATATACCAGCGGTCCAAGCGGAGGGCAGGAGTTACGGGCCAAGTCTTGTTTATTGCCACTTTTATCAGAGAGTCAAGGCGTTATTGTTGGCCGCAGCTGACGCACGTGTACCGCGATAAGGGCCAGGGACGCCCAACTCCCAGGGGCTTAAGATCAGTGGTTCTACATGCGAACGCCAGCTCGGAAATGATATGCGAGGCCTCCCTGAACCTGCCACTCATTACTTCTCCTGCCAGACTGCTGTTATCGGCGAAACGATGACGCGGCTGTATGGGGAACCGATTGTGTGGGTGTACCGTGATCCTCCTGTCACGGTTCTGCCTCTGAGTGAATGCCTTGTATTTCTGGATCCTGCGTCATCTGTGCCTCTCTGGGATGTTGAGTGGATGTTATCATTGTTGCTATTACAGTGTTGTTATTGCATGATGTTTTTTTGCACTGTTCAGTGTCTTACAGGGAAAAAAAATTGATCGTAGTGCACAATGTTCAAACCAAAGGGCTTTCATGAATGCTCTTGTGTTTTGAAAGTATGGTTTTCGTGATTTTGCTGATCTCTTTTAGCTATTGTATACATTGTTTCTGTTTCTTCTAGCATTATTTTATTTTTTCAATTCTCTTGTCTCATATTATGAATTTTGCTTTAAAGTAACGTCATTCGATAGTGTTGGGTTGTTTGTTTACCATGTTCCTCCATTTTATTGTGTTTCATTCTTTCTGGCTAGCACTGCTTTGCATCTCCCTTCCGTGCGTTCCATCCTGTTCCTCCTCCTCCCGTGCGTTGCGTCGCGTGTCTCTCCGGTGAGTCGCCTCGAGCTGGTCAGGACTCAGTCAATCTTCACCTTGTTAAGTCCTGAGCAGACAGGCCGTTAATTGCCTAATTTATGCCGTGAGAGGCGCCTGCTGATTGGACCACCGATAAGTAATGAGTTTCCACCTGATCAAGAATTAATTTTCAAAGCGTGTGCATTTGGTTCATAACTTCGTATGTTTATGAATACATCTTGTTAGTGTTCGCCGTAATGAGTAAAGAAAAGAGAAAAAAAAATCAAAGCCAGAGAAATGTTATGTATATTCTCTACCTGTAGTGTGAGTGGGGGTGTTGAGAGACGAGAGCGGGGTGTGCTGGCCTGACAGCAAGGGCAGAGAGGAACTGTTTTGTCCGTGAAGCTGATGAGCTTTCGTCACACCCTCCTCCGCCCTCACCCGCGGCACTCCTTGCCCGTCTGCTGTAGACGCGGGGCTGCGGTCACCCCTCAGTGTCTCGGCTCTGATATATGTGCTCGTGGACGACACCCAGCCTCTCATCACAACCGCAACACTACTCCGTTTACTGTTACCTGCTGGTGCTGGCGGGGTCTGCTGCTGCCGTGATGCCATGCGCCGCGGCGGTAATTCTCCTTCATACGAGATTCGAGCGTGACCCGTCCTTCCTACAGCGTGCGTGAAGGCGCCCCTGCCGCCGTGACCTGCCGGAGAGAGCAGCACGGAGGGGCGGAGCCGGCGACCCGCCACACACCCGGGGTTATTTCCGGCCTTTCATCAGGCCGCTTCATAGTCTATAATTAAGCAATAATTAGTCATCAGGTGGGTGTGGCAATACCAGAAAGGTGCTTTATATTAGTGAGCTCTCTAATTATACCCCCTCTGACTGATTATTCTCCAGAGATTCACAATTACGATAGCCGCCTGGAGATAAATATTTAAAGTGTAGATCGAGTAGGAAGAGTGATCGTAAAGTTCCTCTTACTATTAACTCGTCATTTATCATTTAGATTAAGAGAAGACTTGTGCTAACTAGTTACCGACAGCCAGACCATCCCGCCCCGACCACCAGGAGAACCCTAGAAGCATTACAACATGACGAGGGGTGGGAAGCAGTGGCGCCTCCAGGAAACCACGACCGCGCACGAAAAAAAAAAAAAAAACTCAAGAAATCAAGCTATAGAGAAGCAAGTTCGGGTCAATCAGTGGGCGGCTTGATGTGCTCAGCGAGGAAGAGAGTGAAAGAAAAAGCTGCCCGGGCGAGATGGTTAATTCTTGAGCACGGCTTGCAATTGGGTGTTTTAAAATGAAGAATGGCGATTAATGCTGACCACAATGGTGACCTATTGGATGGGTCAAATTACACACTCCTCACCTCCTTGCCCGTCTGCCTCCTGTGCTGCAAATATTCACTCTCCATTACTTTTTTTTCTCTTTCCTTCTTCTGTCATCATTTTCCGCATCTTTTCCTCACACTCCCTTACGTTTTTTTTTTCTTTAATGTCTTTGTGAATTATTCTCTTTTTTTGTGATGCCTCACTATCATTCTTATCTTCTGCCAAACACACGTTCTTTCATCCATATTGTCTCCATTTCTCCTATTCTTACCTCTCTCTCTTCTTTGTCCTCGTTTTTCGTTCTCATTCATTTGCATTGTTATTATCTTTGTTTTTTTCCCTACTGCTTTATCTTATCCTCTCGTCCTCATCCTTGTTCACATCTCTTGTTATTTCTTTTTTCATTTTCCTTCTCTTGCTTCTTCTCATCCATGTCATCGCCATCGTTTTTGTCTTCCTCTTGTTTTTCTTCGTCCTCTCATTCTTTTTCTCATACCTTGTCATCGTAGTCTTTATTTCGTTCCTCCTGCTTCTCGTTGTCCTCCTCTTCCTCTTCATAAGGCCCCAGAAGAGGACGCCAACCCTGAATTGTCTGGGCAATTATTCAGGAATTAATTGTTTCCAGATCCAACTCCATCTTGGCCTCCCTTAGGGCGCCGCTCATTTTCCCGTGTGTGTGTGTGTGTGTGTGTGTGTGTGTGTGTGTGTGTGTGTGTGTGTGCTCAGCGTACAAGTGGAGATACCAATCAAGAGTTAGCGATGTCATTATCAACCATTTGGCCGCATATCACAGTCCGCATCGCTGCCTAATTTGATGCTTCGTACTGGTGATGC
Organism: Portunus trituberculatus; assembly: GCF_017591435.1. NCBI lineage: Eukaryota > Metazoa > Arthropoda > Malacostraca > Decapoda > Portunidae > Portunus > Portunus trituberculatus. The sequence continues at coordinate 19,309,392 of NC_059298.1, read as the reverse complement.
AATGTTCGGTGGAAGGAGACTTGCCGGGAACGACGTGGGGAAGGTGGTCATTGTTCCGTTGCTGCCACGGTGGGGTCTCTTATCACTGAGTACAGTACATTTGCTTTCTCTTTGTATATATATATATATATATATATATATATATATATATATATATATATATATATATATATATATATATATATATATATATATATATATATATATATATATATATTTTGTGTGTGTGTGTGTGCGTGCGTGTGTGTGTGTGTGTGTGTGTGTGTGTGTGTGTGTGTGTGTGTGTGTGTGTGTGTGTGTGTGTGTGTGTGTGTGTGTGTGTGTGTGTGTGTGTGTGTGTGCGTTTGTGTTTAAACAAACATTTTTTGTATAATTTTCGCAGTAAAGCAATGTTAAAAAGTAATATATCTTTTTCTTACAAATTTTTCAATTCAGATTCACGTGTCAGACCATGTATCTCCTTTCCTTGCCCTTCTCTCTCTCTCTCTCTCTCTCTCTCTCTCTCTCTCTCTCTCTCTCTCTCTCTCTCTCTCTCTCTCTCTCTCTCTCTCTCTCTCTCTGCTTCTTACCATTCACGAAACACGGCTGAATAAGAGTGAATTGTGAGGGTCTAATTGAGTAACAGGCCATTGTGTCGCGGAAGAAAGAAAAATAAGAGGAGTAGAAGGTTGAGTCCAGCCAATTAACCTCACTTAACCCAGCCTAGAGAGAACTTAATGTTGGTGGCGCAGCAGCTGACCCACCAACAAGAGGGAGGGAGAGACAAAAAAAAATAAAGACTTGTGCTGGGGCTGCTGCCTTGCTCGAGAGGAGAAAACGAGGATGGGGTTAAGGAGTAAGGAGAAAGAGACGAAAAGGAAGTGTTTTTAAGCAAGATTAACATAAGAAATACAGTCACCAATGAGTATCTGTTGAGTTACTTATACTTCTCATGGTAAAATATTTGAGGGAGAATATAATATAGAACAGAGATCGAAGAGGAGGAACAAGAAGATGAAAAAAGGGCAACAAGTAAAAGAACAAGAACTAGGATGAAAGAAATTTTAGATGATATAAAAATGTAAAGAAGACACTAAAAGATAAAGGTAAAATTTAAGAAAAGTGAACAAAAACATATGTAATAGATTGAAAACGTGTAATAAATAATAGGAGAGAAGTGAAAGATGAAGGAAAGGGTAGGTCTTACAGAGAAGTATAGTAGTGTGTGCAGAAGAATATAAGAATGGAGGAAGAAAAGGACGGAAAGTAGGAAGTGGGAAGAAGAGAAGGAGAAAGAAGAGGAGGAAGAGGAGTAAAAGTTAGTGAAGAATTAACCTTTACTTAATTCAAATAAAACTTAAATGTCGTGGTTATAAGAGAACGAACACACATGTCGATGGCCCTTGCCAATTTGGAACCTTTGACGATGACATAATATTATACACATGCGCATTAAAGTCTCACCTCTGAAAAATGTAATATATAAAACGACGTAATTTCCTCTTCATTCCCAAAATAGTGAAATGTGAAAGATACTATTTATGAAATTTTAAAAAGCATTGGTGTAGCAGAAAAGTGGCAACAATTTTGACGGACGGTTTTAGACTTACTGATGATCAATAAGTATTACTTTTGTGAGTAAAGCGTTTTATGGTGGAGGGAGTCTATTGGCACACCTGATCATGACGGTAAAGACTCCTCATTGCTCTAAGTTGTGGCTCCGAAAATGGATTAACAGAAATTGCCTCATTGAATCCTTGTAAAGTTCACATAAATATTGCAATTGAATGCGGTAAGTATAAAAGTCAGTACAAAGTGTGAGAGAAAAAAGATAAATGGAACGCAATAATGCAACCACCCAAAAAAAAAAAATACTGAAAAAACGAGCTTATATAAGATTGACTGAGTTGTAATTTTGTTCCTATCAAATCCTCGCACTTGAAGTTTTTTCTAGTGAATTAGGGAACTTGTTAAAACAGTGAATTCTTCTGGTAATTTGAATGGCTAATACAGCGCGATTTATATAACACGAAGTGACTCATTAATCGGCAATGCACTTAAGACTATTCTCTTCGCATCTCATCCCCACACCTCCCCTATTTTCTCTCAGCTGAACGATGAAAACCACAGGAGAGGTGGGAAGTGGTAAGCCCGAAGCGAGTGTATTGCCATGGTGTAATCTGCCTCTATAATACCGTGTGATTTAACCGTTACTTACGTTCACCGATCATGCACTTTATTCTAGCAATGTGCTCTGATATTCCTATTTTCCTCAAGTCATTCCGTTCATTACACATTGTTATGTTTTTTTTTTTTTTTTTTTTTTTACGCGTCTTTCTAAGCGGATCATTTGCGTTGAGTATCGATAAGTGGGGTTCTTAAAATGGGTGGTGCATGGGTTGCTGGGAGTGGGATAAGGGAAATATAAAAGAACACAAAGAAAGAACGTTTTTTTTTTTTTTCCCCACAGTTGGTCCTTACATGCAAGGGTGTTTATAGTCAACTGCTCTATAAGGGAGGCGGTGGCGTTGTGGATAAGGTGGTGAGAGTGGGATCGGGCAGACGTTCATGAGTAGGTTCGAATCCCACCACGTACCGTCTTTAAATTTTGCCATTTGTCGAGTGGTCTATCTAAAGTTACCTACAGATCACCGTGATACCTAGGTTCTTGGTTACACCAAAGATGCGTTGGTGGTGCATGGGTCCTTACATGGGTACCACAACAAATAAAATTTCCTCCGCCACTAATGGGTGGAAGCTGAACAGTGCTTCCCATACTCTTCAAGTATACCTATAGTATATATATATATATATATATATATATATATATATATATATATATATATATATATATATATATATATATATATATATATATATATATATATATATGAGATGTAAGATTCTGAATGCATAAGAGAAGATTGTGATAGGAAAGGAGATGGGTAGTACTCTCTCTCTCTCTCTCTCTCTCTCTCTCTGATCTCACGTCATCACCAACCATGAGGACACGAAATGCAGCAATTACTGTTGTTCTGCGTGGAGGATGATGATGATGATGACAACGACGATGACGATGAAATAGAGCGTTGGCTGTGAAGAGGAAGATCACTTATCATTAGGAATCTTGCGGTATAGTGTAGTATGTTCTGTTCTTCACGCAGGCATAAGCTATGAAGGGATAAAAGGTGCGAGACGAATGTTTCCTTCTATTAACACTACTTTCTTACGCTTCAACTTCCTCCTTATTTCCGCGCCGAACAGTCCACTGGAGGGAATAAGGAGATAAAATGCGCCTATTATGGTCTCTTCAGTTGAGGTGTTTTCCCATTAGTACTTTGCATTTACTGCGGCGTTGACAGGACTTCCAGTGTTATATATCAACACAACAGGAAAGAAAAGGAGTTTTTTTATGATTTCCCACAACGTAGCCTTTTCTCAAGTAAGTACACTTCACCAAACACATTGCCCGGTAAAGACAAATTGTACAGTACCTCCTTAAAAATCATAACGAGTATTTGTTGTACATTCTTGATATAGCATGGGCAGTTTTGCAGCAAAAGAAGAGAAAGGGAGAGAACAAGAAGAACGAGAAAAAAAAGGCACATTATATAAGTGAAAAGGAAAAAAAAAAACGATTTGCTTAATAATGTAACCTTACACTCATGCAGAAAATAGTTTCATAGTAGTTAATTCTGTAATGGTAAGGTGCAGATAGTTGAGTTTTCCTGTGTGGAGGTGTGACGAATACATTAACGACAAGACGAGGCTGCGTCATGTCCTTCCTGGCAGCCGTACTGAGAGGTGACCCAGCTGAACGCCGCCGCCTAAGTGGGTCGTGGAGGAAAATGATATAATTGCATAATTGGGTATCTCGTCCACAGCTGGAAATGAAAGAAAATTGCCATAAGCATAATAATCTTCTACATATTTCCCGAGGCTTTACAAAGAATTACTGTCCTCCACTAGTCACTAGGGCCAAATGGTCCTTCTCAAGTCAGACTGGTTGTTGAAATGTATAATCTTCCTATGAAACCGTGTAGTAAAAAGAATCTTAAGGAGCATGAAGAGTCAGGCTCCACCACCCGGAAAATGGTCTTTGCTCACACACCTGGGCGTCCTGAGAAGCACCGCAGCCCAGCACAATACTCTTGCTGCACAACTCTCGTAAACACGCGCAGCGCACGCCACAAACTTGATGGACGACACCAGACGACCGACACAAAAGGTGCACAATAATAGCACAGATACTGCATGATGTAAACAACGCGGGATAAACATTACGACCGCACACACTTGATGCACAAAAGATAGTCCAGTAAACGCAACACACGCTTCACTACGAAGTAGGAAAAAAAGAATAGCAAAATGCATGCTAAAGTTAGAAGTATATCTCTATATAACTACAGATGCACTGGGTATTGGTGGTGATGGTGATGGTTGGGGAGCCGGCATTCCTTATTTTTTTTCCTTACTTTTTTATGGTGGCAGCGATGGTGATGGTGCTTCCCTGCAGTATTTTGAGCCACCTGCCGCAGCCTTGTGCCGAGGCGCATCTTCAGGGCACCTGTTTGTAAGGACGAGTCAAATACTACTATTCTTTTTTTTAACATATTGTGTTCGTTCACACAAGAAGCATCACTTCACAGACTTACAAATGTGAATGATTTTTCTCTCCATCGTTCTCCAGTCCGTGGATGAGATCGTCACTGAAGTAATCACATTATCATATGTAAGAAAATATTACACAGGATTCATCTATGAATTCATTTATTTGTAATTCATGAGTTACTTGAGTGTGCTCGCCGTGGAATGCTTGAAGTGTTATCCAAAAGATTTGGTGTATCGGTAGAAGAATGTCCTGGTGAGATGTCTTTTTTTAGCTAAGGTATATTATGGACTGAGGTGTGAGCTTCATAAAGTGTAACACAGCTGCTGCTGTCATAAACCTGCTCCGGTTGGTAACCCGTAATGTATTTTCCTGTGTTTACCTCAGCCAAGTGTAGAACACGTCTAGGTTGTTACCTCGGCCGTAAATTGCCTGGGCCATTAATGGTGTGGTGAATGGAGATGTTTGTGGCGGTGCAGTGAGGTGTGGTGCGGTGCGCGCCCCTCGAAGCGCGCCGGGGAGCTCTGACTCAACAAAGGCTGGCGATAATAAAGAGTTTGTTTACTCTCAGACTTTGATAAAGACTCCTGTATAATTTTGATGAGTTCAATCATGCGATATGACATGACTTCATCAATTTGGCTCCGTCGCCTGTAAACCTCCGCGCTGATGCATATTAACCAGCCTCAATATCCAGCCTCCTTCGATACCATCTTGGCCCCATCCCTCCCCCACCTCAGCCTCTCCTCATTCCCTGTGGCCTTTGCTTATTTTGTGCGACGCTCCCTCGGTTGCACAGCTTGGCTCCAAATGGTTTCTCTTCCTCCGTGCACACAGACTTACAACGCGAGGATCAGCTCACCGCAGGAACTAAATTGTTCGGGTGCCCTCACCCCCGACATCAAGCCCACCTATACTCCCACGTACTATTAGTGAACACACACACACACACACACACACACACACACACACACACACACACACACACACACACACACACACACACACACACACACACACACACACACACACACACACACACACACACACACACACACACACACACACACACACACACACACACACACACACACACACACACACACACACACGAACAAACAAACACAAACGCACGTACGCACGCGGATACACACACACACACACACACACACACACACACACACACACACACACACACACACACACACACACACACAGCTGCACCGGAACTCTCGTGTCGATCGTCGTGACAACAATGATTGCCGTGTCATTTTTTCTATTACCTCATTAGCGATCATTAGAATTCTTGCATCAGCACAAAATATAAACCGATAATAGTTGTCTGTTTACAGCACGGCGCGTGGACCATCTTTGTCACTCATCTGACAAAGATCATAAGATCACTGTTATTTCACCAATTTTTCAACAGATGTTCGAGAAAGTAGGTTTTTATTTGCAGGTATGTAAAAAAAAAGAACTAGATGACTGTGAACTCTGCCAACCGTGACTATTATAACATTGAGATTTCACACCAACTGTCCTTTACTCAAGCGAAGAGGAGTAGGAGACGCAGCGTGAATTCAGAGAACAGTGAGAGACGTAACAGTTATGAGTGTAACATCTAAGTTCCACACTTGTCTCTCTCTTTAACCTGAAGCGAGAAAGGTCACCAAAGAGAGAGAGAGAGAGAGAGAGAGAGAGAGAGAGAGAGAGAGAGAGAGAGAGAGAGACAGAAAGAGAGAGAGAGACAATTTGTGTCTGTCTGTGTAAAGAAAAATACAACTATATCTGTTATGCTAAAACGCGTCTCGTTACGTTTCATATAAGCGGTCAGGTTCCCGTGGGGGGCAGCTGAGTAGAGGCTGACCGCGTATCAGTGCGAGTCCCTTTATGTGGAGGCTGCCGGGGAAGGAGCGGCATGCAAGAAAGGGACCGGCCGCCTGTCAGTCAAGCATTGTGGCAACCCGATGGTAAGTAAACTGAGAGAGATGGTTTAATGAGGCCCCTGTCGGATTACTGCCCGAAGCTGATGGCACCACGGGGCAGAAGAGGAGGGGTTCAGGGCACAGTGGGCAGGGTGTGAGGGATGAGGGACTCTGGGTGTGTATATACGTACGTACGTGTATGTGTAGAAGAGGGTTACAAGGGAGGGAAAGGATCAAGTTGAAAGTCGATGTTGCTAAAAAGATGTGAATGAAAAGGTAATTTAGTCACTTAAAGATAGAATTCGAGATTGAGTAAGTTGGAGTATCTAGGAATATAAAACGCCAAGAGTTATAACGTATGTATGAAAATATTCGAATCACACGCTAATGGTGCATGACTTGGAAGTAAAACAACAGAGGTATCAGCAAGTGTGGGATGGCATAAGGATGAGTGATTGAAGATGCGTAACAAAGACATGAAAAGAGATAATTGTTACCCGAGGCGTGAAGCATGAAGGCAGTGTCGTGCAGCGTTTAAATAAGCATCAAATAATTTTACTACACAGCATTTTCTTTAGTTTATTAAGGGAAAGGTGTGATGATTCATATTAGGAGTGAGGAATGGAAGTGTGTGAGAGGGAATTTAGTAGTAGTAATAATAATAGCAACAGTAGTAGTAGTAGTAGTAGTAGTAGTAGTAGTAGTAGTAGTAGTAGTAGTAGTAGTAGTAGTAGTAGTAATAGTAGTAGTAGTAGTAGTAGTAGGTAGCAGTAGTAGTAGTAGTAGTAGTAGTAGTTGTTGTTGTTGTTGTTGTTGTTGTTGTTGTTATTGTTATTATTATTATTATCATTATTATTATTATTATTATTATTATTATTATTATTATTATTATTATTTATTATTATTATTATTATTATTATTATTATTATTATTATTATTATTATTATTATTATTATTATTATTATTATTTTTTTTTTTTTTATTAATGTTATTATTATTATTATTATTATTATTATTATTATTATTATTATTATTATTATTATTGTTATTATTATTATTACTTTTATTATTACTATTAAGAGTGTTAACGATGTGTGGCGGCGACGGTGAGTGTGTCTGTGTATGTGTGTGTGTGTGTGTGTGTGTGTGTGTGTGTGTGTGTGTGTGTGTGTGTGTGTGTGTGTGTGTCATTGTATATATTCTCATGAATGGATGAGAGAGAGAGAGAGAGAGAGAGAGAGAGAGAGAGAGTGTGTGTGAGTGATAAGGGGTGGGTGTTAGATGGAGGGGATAGGGAAGGTGTTTGGGAAATGTATGTACGTAGAAACAAGAAGGTAGTGGGAATGGGGAGAACGTGGATTGGGAATGACAAAGGGAGTATGACTTACTATAATTCACGACCACTCGCCAATGATACTTATCTATTAAAATCTTAGAGTTGACATTTTACTGTAGGTAAAAAATAATAACGGGTAAGAAGGTTGTTTCATGAAGTAGGAAGCCGTCTGTAAATAAACCTGCATATGAATATTTAATCAATCTATTACCGTTACGCAGATATAAAAAAATGGTTTACAGTCATTTGGTTCTGGGACTGATAATAAATACACTCATGTCATACAAACCTCAGTTCAGATGATCCTCAAGACAGATCGGCCTGAGTGTCAATAGGCCTCAGGACGTTTAGTAGTCGAAACACTTGATAACGAAACCTCTTGGTCGCCAAAATAACCTTAGAATTAGACGTTCGTAAAGGCAGCATGTGGATCAGCACACGCCAATTTAATGTCCACCAAATCGTCCATCAACTTATTCAACTATAATAACTTTGAAAAATAGAAAAAAAGACAGTAAAAAGACAGAGAAAGCTACAAATAGGCATGAAAGGCGCCTTAGATTTAACAAGGTGGTGTGTACTTACTCGCATATACCTGTACGGAATGAGGGTAAGTCCTCCTCGGGACCGCTCTCAAGTGTTTACCGCCTCACCCTTGACTCTCCACACGAAGGATAATCCAGGATTAGGAGGAGCGTCTCAGGACCTCCCACGGCTCTTCCCGGCTGAGCTAGAAGGAAAAGGACTGAGGGGCTGGATAGCGTGTATACCTCAGCTCAGCATTTCCGGGCCCCACGCGAGGCTCCTGTGATGGATTACCTGTTGAAGATAAGATGATATGCTTAGTATTTCCCGACCAGATGATATTAAGGGTATTTTTAAAGGATTATTCTTTTGATTTTATATATGATTCTTTTATATATGTTTTGATACTTAGTATTCAGTTTCTTTTAGTCTGTTCCTTGTATTTTGTTTTCCTCAATCACTCTGGTTGCTGTGACATTTCTCAAACCTGATATGAAGTGGTATTGTTCCATTTTTCTGTGTTATTTATAGAGATATCAGGGGGACCAAAAAGAGCGATAGAATAATTTAAGTGTTTTAATGTCTATAGTGTTGTTTAGGGTCTTTAGAATAATCTCAATAGGTAGCATGGTATAGTGTTATTAGTGTGTAAGTGATTAATAAGTACTGTTAGTTTTCCTGTGTACTACTTTTTTTTCCCTTTTGCAGGATTTCGTTATCACCTTTTGTGTTATGATACAAAAATAGTTTTCAAACCAAACCTCTAGCCAACTAGCCAATCAGCCACCCAACAAGTTTTCATGCCACTTCTCCAGTCAGTCAGGCAGCCAGCCAGTTTCGTCTTCCAATTTTGAAGCCAGTTACGCAGCCAGTTCTCAATCCATCTGAATCAACCATCCAGCCAGCCAGCCCTTCAGCCAGTCAGCCAATTCTCAAGCCAGCCAGCCAGTCAGTGAGGCCAACGGGACCATTTCCAGCATTTAACTTCCTACAAAAGAAAGTCCGTCAAGTGTAAACATTCTCGTGGCCATGAAAGTGTTGGCTGAGGGGATTAGGTGGTGATTCTGCTCACCCGCTCTGTCACCCACACATTCCTCCTCAAGTGTTTTGGAATCTCTCTCTCTCTCTCTCTCTCTCTCTCTCTCTCTCTCTCTCTCTCTCTCTCTCGCTACTTGGCCACAAATCGCTGGGGTTTCCTGCTCGCTGGCCTCGAACTAATGAGAAATTATTCCTCGACGTTGTTTTTGGCGCAGAGCAAACCCAGCGCAAGGTCTGAATTAATCCATAAACCCGGTTATTGGACAGCGACACCCTGGACACGCGGGGCGAGCGAAACGTGAACTCATTGAGCCGCGCCTTACACGGTCCATACGGCGTTTATTGCTCACTCGGCGCCTGAGTTATGGACGAGCCGGTGGTTATTTGTGGGGCGGCCAGGTACACGACGCCTTGGCCCAGGATACCTGCCATTCCGAGCAGCCTCGCCTCGCCTCGCCTCGTACTGCGGCGGCGGCGGCGGCCCACCAGCCACCGCCACCCTCAGGACGTGGCGTTACTCTAAAGTGGAAGTGAATTTAATCGTGAGAGTCAGTCAGGCGAGTACATACGTGGATTTGTATTTGATTTTCTCTCTCTCTCTCTCTCTCTCTCTCTCTCTCTCTCTCTCTCTCTCTCTCTCTCTCTCTCTCTCTCTCTCTCTCTCTCTCTCTCTCTCTCTCTCTCTCTCTCTTGTTATTTGTTTTTATGTATATACGTGCGTGCAAGCAGCATGTAACCGTCGAGGAGAGGTTAAAAAATAAAAGAAATAAAGAAAAGGGTAACTTTGTTCCGTGTTTTATGCTTGAATCACAGATACAATGAAAAGGTAACCGGGATTAAATTATAGACACAAATATATTGATTCATGTATGTGAGTGAATGGTGAGTGTTTGCTTTCTCATTTACGCATAAATAAAAATAATGATAAACACTAAAATCTTTCTTTGCTTTTTTATATAGCATAGAGGAAATCAAGTATAGCTTTTCGTGATATGAGTAAGATATGAGGGTGAAAACGCTTCCACATTTCCGTCTGGTGAAGCAGGCATAGTAAACATCATATAAACTCCACAACCAATTAAATCCTTATAACTGGACTGTCCACTCTTGAAAACACGAAGCTGCTGGAAAAAAAGGAAAAATCATAATTCACTCGTCAAATTTAAAATCATCTTGAAAGGAAGACTCAAGACGTTTTGTATATATTACAAATTTATAACTTTCTGTGGCGTCTGTGCACACGGGTCTGAAGCCTTAAAAGTGAGAGAGCAGTGAAAAAATCTGAAGAAGGATGCATTATTTCATACATTTCTCGTTCTTTTCGTGGCGAAATTTACACACATGATTATTTTTTTCTCCTTAAGGCATTGTTCAAATCGTCTTGTAATGCGTCGGGAACTGCTTACGGAGGCGTCAAGTAATATATTTAATGATGGAAGAATAATGATACAACGAAGGAAAGGTTCATTGTAATTTCTCCTCAATTATAAACTTCGATGGATTTCGGGAAAGATCGTAAAACATTTTAACAAGACGGACTGGGCTTTATTTTGCGCCAACACTTTCCACCTTAATAAGCTGCGCATTATACCAAATTATTTATACAGTATAATCTCTCCTATTTTATGAAGGTATTTTTTTTTCTTTTCATTGAAAATTGTAGTGGGAGTGACTCGTGAACAAATAAAGAAAATTCATACATTATCAATTATTAAGAAGCGTGACTAGGAAACACACACACACACACACACACACACACACACACACACACACACACACACACACACACACACACACACACACACACACACACACACACACACACACACACACACACACACCTGACGTGGGATTAAGCATCTTCCAAATGACATCTTCTCACCTCCTCCTCTTCTCCTGTCTCCCTCCGTTTGTCCGCTTGTTCATAGCAGCTTTGTGTTGAAAATAGTTATAGCTGCAGCAAACAAGGAGACAACAATAGTGGGATGAAGAAGAGAAAGGAAGATGAAGAAGAGGATGAGGGAAAAGTTAGACAGTGTAATGAACTTTCGTGTTTTTCATTTTAGAGTTGAGTGTTTGTTTTCAGAGAGAGAGAGAGAGAGAGAGAGAGAGAGAGAGAGAGAGAGAGAGAGAAGGAAGGAAGAAAAATAACATTGAAAATCTTATCATGTGTTTTCTTAAGTTTTTATTACTTGTTTATCTTGATTACAGCATGTTTGTTAGCTTCATCCTCAGTGTGTGTGTGTGTGTGTGTGTGTGTGTGTGTGTGTGTGTGTGTGTGTGTGTGGCTGGCTGTGTTAGCCTTGAGTGGAGGAAAATGCAATACGTTTCACACTAAATGAGATGCCGTCAGTGTTGCTTGCATGAGTCTTTCACCAACTTTAAGTAACATTTTCACATACGACAGTGGGAGACGAGACGAAGGAGAAGGGAAGGGTGATTAGAGGAATTGTAGAGAGAAAGGAGAGAGAGAGAGAGAGAGAGAGAGAGAGAGAGAGAGAGAGAGAGAGAGAGAGAGAGAGAGAGTATGCGTGTGGGTGGAAGAATGTGATGAGGACAGGGAAGAAGGAGGAAGGGATGGGTAGCCATGGTGAAGGGAAGGAAGCGAGAGAGAGAGGGAGGGAGAGAGAGAGAGAGGGAGGGAAGTAAGGGAGGTAATAAGCTGAATGTTTAATTAGACAGGAGGACGGCAAGACAGAGTGAGACAGATACGGCGATAAAGTGGAAAATTATTTGTGCAAGTTTACAAATCACTGCCAATTTTTGTTGCGCAAGTAATGATTTAAACTCCCCTCTGCATTCCTGGCTAACGACCTGCATGGCCCGGCGACCGATAGTTTCTGGAAGCGAGCGAAGACGAAAGGCAAGGGACGGAGGCATGATTTAGGACTTAGCATGTCTTTTGTTGGTCGGAGAATGTGATACAAGGATCTCTGCATATCATTAACACCTTCGGGTATATATCCTCTTAATCGCTCTGTTCCTGTTTATGTACCCGCTTCCTCTACCTCCCTTTCTCTCTCTCTCTCTCTCTCTCTCTCTCTCTCTCTCTCTCTCTCTCTCTCTCTCTCTCTCTCTCTCTCTCTCTCTCTCTCTCTCTCGTTTTTAGTCGTTCTACATCTCTTTTTTTTTCATGACCTGTCGCTTCGTCTGCTTCCCCTTCAGGCACTACTGCTCTTTATTCAGTCGCCGCGTCATGGCTCGTGAGTGCGGCTGGAGTTATGAGGAACCTCTCGGCTTTAATCATCGGCAGGTGTCGACTAGCCCCTTACTGAACACTCGCCCCAGGTACACAGCGAATACTTTTTTTTTTCCTTTCCGAGTCACGTATAGAGGGGCTTCAGGGGGCGTGTATTGCTACTGTTGTAGGATAAAAGGTGAAGATTTACATGAGGAAGTCCTGCAGCAGAGGCCTGTGGGTGTTGGGCTCAGGGAGGATACTGCAGGATGGGAAGTTAAAGGGATGTTTGGTTAGGATGGTAAGGCTGAAGGGTAGAAACTGGTTGCATGGGGTTAAGGAGAAACAAATTAAAAGTTAGAAGGGTGCAAGCTGCGATGAGGAATTGGAGAGAAAGAGAGAGAGAGAGTGAGGGAAAGAGAAAAAGAGAGGGAAGTAGGAAGTTTCTTGTAACTGATGAAAATTCGGAGACCTAAGGTTACTAAGCAATTAACTCGATGACGTAAGAAAAAGAAAAAAAAAACAGTGTCAGGAAAGGACAAGGATGAGGAAAAGAAAACGGAACGCTGAGACTAAGGAGAGAGCTAGATGGAGGGGAAGCAGGAAGGACGAAGGAGGTGGAGGGGAAGAAAGAAAAAGGGAGATGGAGGAAGCGAGTCACCAAGCCAGCCAAGTCTAGGAGTGTTACGGTGTTAGTCTCTTGTTACAATTATCAGTGAGTTATACGACGCCCAGTGTGGTCTGCGTGGCCGCGTATCGAAGCCAACTTGTCCCTTATGAGATAGTGTCACTTCCCTCCAATTAACTTCTCCAAATAAAAAAAAAGATGAGAGAGAGAAAAGAATTAAAAAAAACAACCCAACAACCCGAGGCAACTTTACTCTGACGTGTTATCGCCGCTTTCAATTTTATTTCGGTCTTATGGGCATTTGTGAAGCTGGGAGATCGTGTTTCCATCTTGCCTTAAGCATAAAGTGAGACAGAACTGGAAGACGAAGCGCAGGTTGAACATGGGACGTACAAATTGAGTCCGTGGGGCGATGGGTTGAGGAAGCGACGCAGCAGCAGCAGTAACAGGAGGTGAAAGGGTGAGGTGGAAGTGGGTGTGTGGGTTTGATAGGGAGTATAGGTGGGTGGGGCAGATGGGTGGGTAGCTTAGTGGTTGGTCCGGGTGGGTCACTCTGGCTGTGAACCCTCGAAATCCTGATAGGGCGTTCGCTATTAACTTGAGGGAGCCTTAATTGAAGAGGCCCAGACTTGATAATGCTAACCGTCGCCGCTTTTATGGTCGGTATCTGCGTGTTGTGGGCCGTTAACATGAACCCAACACGACCACACGCTGGTTATCATGTGTCGGGGGCAGCCAGTTAGTCCTGTGTTATGTGGGGGCGTTAAGACGAGCGGGTAATTAGCGTGTGTTAATTATTTGTTACTTATTGTGTGCTTTGGTGTCTCATTAACTTAGAGAGTGACGCACCTAAAACACCTCAACGCTCCAAACATTCACAGCAACAAGGAAAACTGATGTACAGGGGGTTCTCGCAACATTGCCAGGAGATTACGTGTTTATCTCTCCGTGACGGGTGAAGAGGACGGAGGATGACGGGTTAGGAGGGAGATACGTGAGGGCGACGGCATAGGAAGCTTTTAATGGGGAAGTGGGTGACGCCAAGGGGGGAAGGGAGGGAAGGAGGGCAGGCGAAAGTGGAGGGAAGAGATATGTGGCGGGTGTGGTGAGGGATGGGACGGCTGATGGAGAGGAGGGAGGCAGGTAAAACAGGTGATAGAAAAGGTAGATGACGAGTGATGGAAGGAATCTGATGGACGGTGATGGGTAGGGATGTGATCACACCCATCGAGGGAGTCAAGTAGAATCAAATGAGGTGCAGACAGGCCATGGCAAGTGGACTCACCATTCCATCCAATTTTAATGAGTAATAGCATACGATGTGTTCACGCCAAGCGAGGAGCGCGGCGTAACGGGATTAACCTGTTGAAATATGATGGAATGGCGAGCCTGATTAAGTCATAACGTACTGAGACCGAACTCGAAGCGACTCTCCTCGGTGTCAACGCCCCTGCTCAGGCCACGAACTTGGGGTGTGCTTTTGTGTGGCCTCGGCGCGAAGAGTGAACGAGGAGAGAGCGATAGGGGAACGACCGTTAATCGGACTGTTGCCGCTATGAAGCGAAGACTTGGGTGGGGCAGAGGAAGGTGATGATTAACATAAAACTCATTGGATCTAAGGCTATAATGGGAGAGTGAGGGTGAACCAGAATACTGATTGAGTGTGACGCCTACCCATGCAGTAATATAGAGAATAGTGTCCTTTGTGTTACACGACGACAAATCAAAAGCTAAGAAGTGTGTTGCACCAAGTTTTATTCGAAAATTCAGTTACATGTTTTATTATATCATAATGTAATGCTTCTTACGTCTTTTAGTTTGCAATTACTTACGTTATTTGATGTAATAATATACGTGGACGTGACAGAAAAGGAATGTTTCGGTAATGGGATTTGGTAAGCCAGGCTGGGATTAAGACTAAAATGTTTTGTTTGTACACAGGCATAGGAGGAGGTCGGTGGGTGTCAGGCCGCCGCCCGCAGGCGATAATCCCCCGGCTACAAATACGCTTCATCCCTTTACTGACTCCTTTGTTCTAACACGCCAAACATTCCCGGCTCGTCATTTAAATATATTCATAAATCTCTGTGTCATTTACACCACAGCCAATCGGAGCACGATCCCGGGGCGACATGGGGAGGAGAGGCGCGTCGCAGCAGAGCTGGGGCAGGGCGGCGGCCCCTCTTGCCCTCACTTCCCTAATGATATATCGTGAGTGTGAAGGCCAGACGGTCACCACCGCCTCGTGAGGATCGTAGACCTTGTGTCTTTCTAGCACTAACTCGATCGGCCAAACATAATTGTGGTGCGAAGTGAAGCATTAAGGTCAATCTGTTAGACACGGTCAGGAGGGGGCGCTGGTCAGCCGGGGGTCAGGTCAGGTCAAAGGACACCGCAGGACGCCACGGTAAAACCAGCAGGCGACCAAAACCTGTCGAGTCCACTCCAGCCCAGCTGCCTTGCGTCCTGCCGCCTGACGCCCTCAGGCAGGACTGTGCTGCCGCGATTGAAGCACGGGCTTCGAGAGGCTGATGCTGGTATTCTGAGGTACGCTTCAAAATAATGGAATGAATATTTTGTTATTCTAAAGATTTTGACAGTGAAGGTATTGCTCTCATGAAAGAATATAGTCATTTAGAACATTTGTCTTTTACACTCAGAAGTAATCCGTGTTGGAATTCAGTGATCATGTTCGTCCTAGCATTAGTAACTCAAGCATCGCAAATATTTTAGATAATCCTTATGAAGTGACCGAAGACAGACTGACCATTGGCTTGATGGTTGTGTCCAGCAGGACAGAGGCGCCTGCAGAGTAGTGGCGGAGGCCAAATGGGCTGTGTCAACCATCCATATGGACCAGCGCGCGTCCTCTGTCACTGTGCTTCACGGGTCACTGAGCTACTCTTTGCCACAATAACTTTGTTTACTGTGTCATTCTTGGGGTGTACATATGGTACAATGCTGCTCTGTCTCCTCTCCCTCCCCTTCACTATCACCCAGCTAAACTCATCCAACCACTTCCTCAGTATCTTACCTTTCCATAGAATAAATTACCTCCCCCAACTGCCAATCACTTATATCTTACTACTATTAACTCTCCTTCTAATCTTCACAACATCCTTGCATTCTTCATCATTCCACCTTGTCTTTAAATTCACATCGCTTTCTTTCTGCTACTTACAGAGGTACAGTAGCAGCAGCACGCGTATAGGCAGGCACACGTCGTTCAACCACCGTCCTCAGTTGTAATGTCTGCTGTATGTCTTGCAACGTTATACCAGCTAGCCACTTTGCCCGGCTTGCCCCGGCCACCACATGCCCTTCACGCAGCCAACCCGCCCTTGTTCCCCGTTCGTCGCCCGTCACCGCCACCAGCTTATATGTGCGCGTGTATTTCTTGTCTTAATCTGTCCATCAATCGCTGTATACCCGATACCCTACTCTTTATTTTATTTTATTTTATTTTTATTTTATTTATTTATTTATTTTTTTTGCCTATTTTAGTGTATCTCTTCATCTTCTACTTCTCATTTCCCGTTATTTTGCTTTAGCTTTTATTATTCATTAGTACTGTTAGAATATTTTGGTTTTCTTTAAAGAAGAATTTAGAGAGAGAGAGAGAGAGAGAGAGAGAGCGTGGTCTGACATCTTCACCGGGAGATGGATGACACAACCAGTCACTTTCCCTTCAGGCTGCTGCTCGCTGTCTCGACTCATCCCCCACTACCTCTCTCCCTTGGATCATGTTACACATACACACACACACACACACACACACACACACACACACACACACACACACACACACACACACACACACACACACACACACACACACACACACACACACACACACACACACACACACACACACACACACACACACACACACCTTCCTTTTTCTTGAACCTTTTATAACATGAATTGAAATCTCCGTCAAGGGTCGAGAGAGAGAGAGAGAAAGAGAGAGAGAGAGAGAGAGAGAGAGAGAGAGAGAGAGAGAGAGAGAGAGAGAGAGAGAGAGAGAGACCCTTGACGTGAGTGAGAGATGCTAGGGAGTGATAGAATAAAAGGTCGATTCTTATCTCTCGTCTCTTCTTTAAGGATGCTTTGCGGCAGCGATCTGGACTGATACAAGGGAATTTGATTGTCTGCCATTAATTCCCTGTAGGATGTAACGTGTAAGTAACAGACAGACAGATAGATAGGCAGACAGGCAGATAAATCGATACACACACACACACACACACACACACACACACACACACACACACACACACTCATACACAGTACTTTTTTTTTCTTTTCGTATTTTTTCTTTTTTTTATTCAGTAGCTCATGATATTACACTTGTTCTCTTTTCCTCTTTTCTCCTCCGTTACTTTGTAGGGAGTTGGTATTTTTTTTTTCATACAATTTAGCTCTTTCTTCTCTCTGTTCCTATATTTTCTTTTCTCTTCTTTGGCATGTTTACTTGTATCATCCCTTCGTCACTCATCTCTTTTATTCCTGTTTTCTTTTCTTTTAGCATGGTTCCTCCTCTATACTTTCTCGTAATTTCTTCCTTTTCTGTTTGGCTATCTGTACGTGTTATTGTCTGTATGTTTGTCTGTCTATCTATGTGACTGTATCCATGTGTATTTGCATATTTGCGTTCCTGTCTATCTCTGTTTCTGTTGCTCTCTCTCTCTCTCTCTCTCTCTCTCTCTCTCTCTCTCTCTCTCTCTCTCTCTCTCTCTCTCTCTCTCCAAGCAGGAACACTTAAATACCTTGTCCCGCTAATGAGAGACGTGTAAACCTTTGGCGTAATTCTGTCTCTTGGTCCTGCCTCCTCGCGGCTTCACGACCACAAACCTTCGCGGCAGACGACTCTAGAGCTACTTCGTGCCTGGTAACCTGAGGATGCCGCGGCATTTCGTGCTGCGGGAACATGTGGATTGCTTACGGAGGCATTTTTCGGTCCACGGGAGGGAGAAGGAAGGGAAAGGAAGGTCAGCGTGGAGTGGATTCCTGGGAACGTGAAAATATGTGCCGAGTGAAAGTCAGGCTCGCTTCGTGGATGATGATGGTTTTGCGTTAATTGTTGATGGAGAGGTGATAGGGATGAGGGGGGGGGATAGGGGCGGTTTACAGTCATTTGGTACTGAGGCGGATGGCACTCGTGTTAGATCAGCATGAGATGTTTGTGACTCGTGGCACTTGCTACTCGAATGTCTCTAGATTCAGACGTTTGGAGTTTGTAAAGGCAGCCTCTTTATTCCCTTACATAAATGAGAATCAAGCTGCCCGTTTACTAATTTAACCACATCCACCCATCTATTTACTCTTCCCAATGTATCCAAACACATCGAGCCATTCATTTATCCACCCATCTACTCACCCATCTACTCACCAGTCCATACGTTTCCTCCAAATCTCCACCTATATTTCCTTTCCTTCCTCTTGTGCCTTATAACAGCGTAGCCACTCCAGCGTTGCACCTTTGTGTCCTCTTCCTAGGATGGATTGGTTAGTAGGTGGATGGGTGGGGTAGTGGATAGGAGATGCGTGGTTCAGTCTGTAGGCAGTGTTTTATGGGTGGATGGGTAAACTAATGGAGGTGGGTGGATGGATGAGTGGGAGCTAGATAATAGGTGTGGGTGGGTGGCTGTGAATGGGTGGATGGATAGGTGGATGGATAAGTTTGAGTGATAGAGTGGATAATTGGATGTGGTTGAGTGAACAGGTGGATGAGCTAGTAAACGTTATGGTTATGTGTTGGACTTTTATTTATTTATTTTCCTTTTTTTTTTTGTGTGTGTGTGATTTGGTGATTAAATGATAAATGTTCATGTTTGTTTTTTTATTTATTTATTTTTTTTTTTTTTTATTTTTTTTTTTTTTGTCAACAGCTATTCATCACTTTGTCAACTGTCCATTTTTGTGTGTGTTTGTATGTTTGTAATCAGCCCACTCTGAAATGTTTTTTTTTTTCTTTCAGATCATTACAGGACACTTTAGATAGAAGCAGTGTGTTCTAATGATCTGAGTTGCACGTTAAGGTATAAGTGTGGCGGAGAGATATTCATTAGTACTGCAACTCAATACCATTCCTCTTTATACACACACACACACACACACACACACACACACACACACACACACACACACACACACACACACACACACACACTACTATATCACATACATTACACTCCTTATGTCCTTAACCACTAGTGTATGCACGAGTATATGTGAGAACGTTATATAAAGTAGACCTAAATCCCATCAGTTGGCAGTTCCCAGTCACCCTTACACCCAGCATAGACTAGCAACCCACATCCTCCTCGCCTCGCCCACTAACATACCGCTGGTCAGAGTAGGAGTCTGGTTGTTGGTATCGCCGCCATTACTCTACCAACTACTAATATATTAAGCTCTAATGTGGCCGTGACGGACAGTTAGTCTGGCCGGGAAAGGCTGTCGGGGCGGGGTCTTAGCTGGGCCTTGGCGGGTTCCTCTGGCTCGTGTCCTCTTCATTACCCACTGGTCTGCCCGGCCTTCGCTGCCCCGGACACTCCCATAATTATATCACCAAGTACTTTATATGCAACAAATTTACCAGGAGTGTTATACGTACGTCTATCCTTCGCTATTTTTCTTTCTCTTTTCTTTTTTTTTTTACGATCAGCCCTTCGAAGTATTCAGGCCACGTCTGCTAAAATGGCTAGGTTGGAGGAGGACTTGAAGTGGTGTACAAAGAGTGCCTCGTTAGGGGATGAAGGATAGCATAATGATTCCAAAAGGAGAGCTAACTATCACCCTGGACCGGCCCGCTTGTTAGGACAGTGATGAAAGAGTCAATAAAGGCGACCAGACTAGCATCGAAAGTAATGATCTGATTCTTACCGCTCTTGATGCCGCCTGACAGCTGGCACGTCCAAGGGCGTAGGAGGGAGGGCGAGCGTGGGGTGAGGGAGGGCGAGGAGCAGCAGGGGATGGAAGGGGTACGTAAGAGAACGGGAGGGTGATGGGAGGAGGGGGATTGGTAGGGACAGAGGAAGGGCGGAAGGGCATGGAAGGGAAGGGGATGGGAGGAGAGCACTAATGAATAGGTTATTATGTTGTCAGAACCAGACGACAGACTACACCGGGCGAGGCTCTGATCCGTGTTAAGATTAATCGCGTGCAATATTAAAACACACGTGGGCTATACATATACATACACGTCCCCGCAGCTGTCTCGTCCCAGGTGGAATTTTCAGCACACTTAGAGAGGTAGAGAAGAAATAGGAGGAGGAGGAGGAGGAGGAGGAGGAGGAGGAGGAGGAGGAGGAGAACCAGGAGCAGTCTGTACCTGAAAATTTTGA